>NW_026600235.1:364316-664316 GCF_029448725.1 Salvelinus fontinalis
TGTAGAATCTAAACCTATCATGTAGAATCTAAACCTATCATGTAGAATCTAAACCTATCATGTAGAATCTAAACCTATCATGTAGTATCTAAACCTATCATGTAGTATCTAAACCTATCATGTAGTATCTAAACCTATCATGTAGTATCTAAACCTATCATGTAGTATCTAAACCTATCATGTAGTATCTAAACCTATCATGTAGTATCTAAACCTATCATGTAGTATCTAAACCTATCATGTATTATCTAAACCTATCATGTAGTATCTAAACCTGTCATGTAGTATCTAAACCTGTTATGTAGTATCTAAACCTGTCATGTAGTATCTAAACATATCATGTAGTGTCTAAACCTATCATGTAGTGTCTAAACCTATCATGTAGTGTCTAAACCTATCATGTAGTGTCTAAACCTGTCATGTAGTATCTAAACCTATCATGTCGTATCTAAACCTATCATGTAGTATCTAAACCTATCATGTAGTGTCTAAACCTATCATGTAGTGTCTAAACCTATCATGTAGTGTCTAAACCTGTCATGTAGTGTCTAAACCTGTCATGTAGAGTCTAAACCTATCATGTAGAATCTAAACCTATCATGTAGAATCTAAACCTATCATGTAGTATCTAAACCTATCATGTAGTATCTAAACCTATCATGTAGTATCTAAACATATCATGTAGTATCTAAACCAATCATGTAGTGTCTAAATCTATCATGTAGTATCTAAACCTATCATGTAGTATCTAAACCTATCATGTAGAATCTAAACCTATCATGTAGAATCTAAACCTATCATGTAGAATCGAAACCTATCATGTAGTATCTAAAGCTATCATGTAGTATCTAAAGCTATCATGTAGTATCTAAAGCTATCATGTGGTATCTAAAGCTATCATGTAGTATCTAAAGCTATCATGTAGAATCTAAACCTATCATGTAGTATCTAAAGCTATCATGTAGTATCTAAAGCTATCATGTAGTATCTAAAGCTATCATGTAGTATCTAAAGCTATCATGTAGTATCTAAAGCTATCATGTAGTATCTAAAGCTATCATGTAGTATCTAAACCTATCATGTAGTTTCTAAACCTATCATGTAGTATCTAAACCTATCATGAAGTATCCAAACCTATCATGTAGTATCTAAACCTATCATGTAGTATCTAAACCTATCAAGTAGTATCTAAACCTATCATGTAGTATCTAAACCTATCATGTAGTATCTAAACCTATCATGTAGTATCTAAACCTATCATGTAGTATCTAAACCTATCATGTAGTATCTAAACCTGTCATGTAGTATCTAAACCTGTCATGTAGTATCTAAACATATCATGTAGTCTCTAAACCTATCATGTAGTGTCTAAACCTATCATGTAGTGTCTAAACCTATCATGTAGTGTCTAAACCTGTCATGTAGTATCTAAACCTGTCATGTAGTATCTAAACCTATCATGTAGTGTCTAAACCTATCATGTAGTGTCTAAACCTGTCATGTAGTATCTAAACCTGTCATGTAGTATCTAAACCTATCATGTAGAATCTAAACCTATCATGTAGAATCTAAACCTATCATGTAGTATCTAAACCTATCATGTAGTATCTAAACCTATCATGTAGTATCTAAACCTATCATGTTGTTTCTAAACCTATCATGTAGTATCTAAACCTATCATGTAGTATCTAAACCTATCATGTAGTTTCTAAACCTATCATGTAGTATCTAAACCTATCATGAAGTATCTAAACCTATCATGTAGTATCTAAACCTATCATGTAGTATCTAAACCTATCATGTAGTATCTAAACCTATCATGTAGTATCTAAACCTATCATGTAGTATCTAAACCTATCATGTAGTATCTAAACCTATCATGTAGTATCTAAACCTATCATGTAGTATCTAAACCTATCATGTAGTATCTAAACCTGTCATGTAGTATCTAAACCTGTCATGTAGTATCTAAACATATCATGTAGTCTCTAAACCTATCATGTAGTGTCTAAACCTATCATGTAGTGTCTAAACCTATCTTGTAGTGTCTATACCTGTCATGTAGAATCTAAACCTATCATGTAGAATCTAAACCTATCATGTAGAATCTAAACCTATCATGTAGTATCTAAACCTATCATGTAGTATCTAAACCTATCATGTAGTATCTAAACCTATCATGTAGTATCTAAACCTATCGTGTAGTATCTAAACCTATCATGTAGAATCTAAACCTATCATGTAGAATCTAAACCTATCATGTAGAATCTAAACCTATCATGTAGTATCTAAACCTATCATGTAGTATCTAAACCTATCATGTAGTATCTAAACCTATCATGTAGTATCTAAACCTATCATGTAGTATCTAAACCTATCATGTAGTATCTAAACCTATCATGTAGTATCTAAACCTATCATGTAGTATCTAAACCTATCATGTAGTATCTAAACCTATCATGTAGTATCAAAACCTGTCATGTAGTATCTAAACCTGTTATGTAGTATCTAAACCTGTCATGTAGTATCTAAACATATCATGTAGTGTCTAAACCTATCATGTAGTGTCTAAACCTATCATGTAGTGTCTAAACCTATCATGTAGTGTCTAAACCTGTCATGTAGTATCTAAACCTATCATGTCGTATCTAAACCTATCATGTAGTATCTAAACCTATCAGGTAGTGTCTAAATCTATCATGTAGTATCTATACCTATCATGTAGTATCTAAACCTATCATGTAGAATCTAAACCTATCATGTAGAATCTAAACCTATCATGTAGAATCTAAACCTATCATGTAGTATCTAAAGCTATCATGTAGTATCTAAAGCTATCATGTAGTATCTAAAGCTATCATGTAGTATCTAAAGCTATCATGTAGTATCTAAAGCTATCATGTAGTATCTAAACCTATCATGTAGTTTCTAAACCTATCATGTAGTATCTAAACCTATCATGAAGTATCTAAACCTATCATGTAGTATCTAAACCTATCATGTAGTATCTAAACCTATCAAGTAGTATCTAAACCTATCATGTAGTATCTAAACCTATCATGTAGTATCTAAACCTATCATGTAGTATCTAAACCTATCATGTAGTATCTAAACCTATCATGTAGTATCTAAACCTGTCATGTAGTATCTAAACCTGTCATGTAGTATCTAAACATATCATGTAGTCTCTAAACCTATCATGTAGTGTCTAAACCTATCATGTAGTGTCTAAACCTATCATGTAGTGTCTAAACCTGTCATGTAGTATCTAAACCTGTCATGTAGTATCTAAACCTATCATGTAGTGTCTAAACCTATCATGTAGTGTCTAAACCTGTCATGTAGTATCTAAACCTGTCATGTAGTATCTAAACCTATCATGTAGATTCTAAACCTATCATGTAGAATCTAAACCTATCATGTAGTATCTAAACCTATCATGTAGTATCTAAACCTATCATGTAGTATCTAAACCTATCATGTAGTATCTAAACCTATCATGTAGTATCTAAACCTATCATGTAGTATCTAAACCTATCATGTAGTATCTAAACCTGTCATGTAGTATCTAAACCTGTTATGTAGTATCTAAACCTGTCATGTAGTATCTAAACATATCATGTAGTGTCTAAACCTATCATGTAGTGTCTAAACCTATCATGTAGTGTCTAAACCTATCATGTAGTGTCTAAACCTGTCATGTAGTATCTAAACCTATCATGTCGTATCTAAACCTATCATGTAGTATCTAAACCTATCATGTAGTGTCTAAACCTATCATGTAGTGTCTAAACCTATCATGTAGTGTCTAAACCTGTCATGTAGTGTCTAAACCTGTCATGTAGAGTCTAAACCTATCATGTAGAATCTAAACCTATCATGTAGAATCTAAACCTATCATGTAGTATCTAAACCTATCATGTAGTATCTAAACCTATCTTGTAGTATCTAAACATATCATGTAGTATCTAAACCAATCAGGTAGTGTCTAAATCTATCATGTAGTATCTATACCTATCATGTAGTATCTAAACCTATCATGTAGAATCTAAACCTATCATGTAGAATCTAAACCTATCATGTAGAATCTAAACCTATCATGTAGTATCTAAAGCTATCATGTAGTATCTAAAGCTATCATGTAGTATCTAAAGCTATCATGTAGTATCTAAAGCTATCATGTAGTATCTAAAGCTATCATGTAGTATCTAAACCTATCATGTAGTTTCTAAACCTATCATGTAGTATCTAAACCTATCATGAAGTATCTAAACCTATCATGTAGTATCTAAACCTATCATGTAGTATCTAAACCTATCAAGTAGTATCTAAACCTATCATGTAGTATCTAAACCTATCATGTAGTATCTAAACCTATCATGTAGTATCTAAACCTATCATGTAGTATCTAAACCTATCATGTAGTATCTAAACCTGTCATGTAGTATCTAAACCTGTCATGTAGTATCTAAACATATCATGTAGTCTCTAAACCTATCATGTAGTGTCTAAACCTATCATGTAGTGTCTAAACCTATCATGTAGTGTCTAAACCTGTCATGTAGTATCTAAACCTGTCATGTAGTATCTAAACCTATCATGTAGTGTCTAAACCTATCATGTAGTGTCTAAACCTGTCATGTAGTATCTAAACCTGTCATGTAGTATCTAAACCTATCATGTAGATTCTAAACCTATCATGTAGAATCTAAACCTATCATGTAGTATCTAAACCTATCATGTAGTATCTAAACCTATCATGTAGTATCTAAACCTATCATGTTGTTTCTAAACCTATCATGTAGTATCTAAACCTATCATGTAGTATCTAAACCTATCATGTAGTTTCTAAACCTATCATGTAGTATCTAAACCTATCATGAAGTATCTAAACCTATCATGCAGTATCTAAACCTATCATGTAGTATCTAAACCTATCATGTAGTATCTAAACCTATCATGTAGTATCTAAACCTATCATGTAGTTTCTAAACCTATCATGTAGTATCTAAACCTATCATGAAGTATCTAAACCTATCATGCAGTATCTAAACCTATCATGTAGTATCTAAACCTATCATGTAGTATCTAAACCTATCATGTAGTATCTAAACCTATCATGTAGTATCTAAACCTATCATGTAGTATCTAAACCTATCATGTAGTATCTAAACCTATCATGTAGTATCTAAACCTATCATGTAGTATCTAAACCTGTCATGTAGTATCTAAACCTGTCATGTAGTGTCTAAACCTATCATGTAGTGTCTAAACCTATCTTGTAGTGTCTATACCTGTTATGTAGAATCTAAACCTATCATGTAGAATCTAAACCTATCATGTAGAATCTAAACCTATCATGTAGTATCTAAACCTATCATGTAGTATCTAAATCTATCATGTAGTATCTAAACCTATCATGTAGTGTCTAAACCTATCATGTAGTGTCTAAACCTATCATGTAGTATCTAAACCTATCATGAAGTATCTAAACCTATCATGCAGTATCTAAACCTATCATGTAGTATCTAAACCTATCATGTAGTATCTAAACCTATCATGTAGTATCTAAACCTATCATGTAGTATCTAAACCTATCATGTAGTATCTAAACCTATCATGTAGTATCTAAACCTATCATGTAGTATCTAAACCTATCATGTAGTATCTAAACCTGTCATGTAGTATCTAAACCTGTCATGTAGTGTCTAAACCTATCATGTAGTGTCTAAACCTATCTTGTAGTGTCTATACCTGTTATGTAGAATCTAAACCTATCATGTAGAATCTAAACCTATCATGTAGAATCTAAACCTATCATGTAGTATCTAAACCTATCATGTAGTATCTAAACCTATCATGTAGTATCTAAACCTATCATGTAGTATCTAAATCTATCATGTAGTATCTAAACCTATCATGTAGTGTCTAAACCTATCATGTAGTGTCTAAACCTGTCATGTAGTATCTAAACCTATCATTTAGTATCTAAACCTATCATGTAGTATCTAAACCTATCATGTAGTGTCTAAACATATCATGTAGTATCTAAACATATCATGTAGTATCTAAACCTATCATGTAGAATCTAAACCTATCATGTAGAATCTAAACCTATCATGTAGAATCTAAACCTATCATGTAGTATCTAAACCTATCATGTAGTATCTAAACCTATCATGTAGTATCTAAACCTATCATGTAGTATCTAAACCTATCATGTAGTATCTAAACCTATCATGTAGTATCTAAACCTATCATGTAGTATCTAAACCTATCATGTAGTATCTAAACCTATCATGTAGTATCTAAACCTGTCATGTAGTATCTAAACCTGTTATGTAGTATCTAAACCTGTCATGTAGTATCTAAACATATCATGTAGTGTCTAAACCTATCATGTAGTGTCTAAACCTATCATGTAGTGTCTAAACCTATCATGTAGTGTCTAAACCTGTCATGTAATATCTAAACCTATCATGTCGTATCTAAACCTATCATGTAGTATCTAAACCTATCATGTAGTGTCTAAACCTATCATGTAGTGTCTAAACCTATCATGTAGTGTCTAAACCTGTCATGTAGTGTCTAAACCTGTCATGTAGAGTCTAAACCTATCATGTAGAATCTTAGCCTATCATGTAGAATCTAAACCTATCATGTAGTATCTAAACCTATCATGTAGTATCTAAACCTATCATGTAGTATCGAAACATATCATGTAGTATCTAAACCAATCATGTAGTGTCTAAATCTATCATGTAGTATCTAAACCTATCATGTAGTATCTAAACCTATCATGTAGAATCTAAACCTATCATGTAGAATCTAAACCTATCATGTAGAATCTAAACCTATCATGTAGTATCTAAAGCTATCATGTAGTATCTAAAGCTATCATGTAGTATCTAAAGCTATCATGTAGTATCTAAAGCTATCATGTAGTATCTAAAGCTATCATGTAGTATCTAAAGCTATCATGTAGTATCTAAACCTATCATGTAGTTTCTAAACCTATCATGTAGTATCTAAACCTATCATGAAGTATCTAAACCTATCATGTAGTATCTAAACCTATCATGTAGTATCTAAACCTATCAAGTAGTATCTAAACCTATCATGTAGTATCTAAACCTATCATGTAGTATCTAAACCTATCATGTAGTATCTAAACCTATCATGTAGTATCTAAACCTGTCATGTAGTATCTAAACCTGTCATGTAGTATCTAAACATATCATGTAGTCTCTAAACCTATCATGTAGTGTCTAAACCTATCATGTAGTGTCTAAACCTATCATGTAGTGTCTAAACCTGTCATGTAGTATCTAAACCTGTCATGTAGTATCTAAACCTATCATGTAGTGTCTAAACCTATCATGTAGTGTCTAAACCTGTCATGTAGTATCTAAACCTGTCATGTAGTATCTAAACCTATCATGTAGAATCTAAACCTATCATGTAGAATCTAAACCTATCATGTAGTATCTAAACCTATCATGTAGTATCTAAACCTATCATGTAGTATCTAAACCTATCATGTTGTTTCTAAACCTATCATGTAGTATCTAAACCTATCATGTAGTATCTAAACCTATCATGTAGTTTCTAAACCTATCATGTAGTATCTAAACCTATCATGAAGTATCTAAACCTATCATGTAGTATCTAAACCTATCATGTAGTATCTAAACCTATCATGTAGTATCTAAACCTATCATGTAGTATCTAAACCTATCATGTAGTATCTAAACCTATCATGTAGTATCTAAACCTATCATGTAGTATCTAAACCTATCATGTAGTATCTAAACCTATCATGTAGTATCTAAACCTATCATGTAGTGTCTAAACCTATCATGTAGTATCTAAACCTATCATGTAGTATCTAAACCTATCATGTAGAATCTAAACCTATCATGTAGAATCTAAACCTATCATGTAGAATCTAAACCTATCATGTAGTATCTAAACCTATCATGTAGTATCTAAACCTATCATGTAGTGTCTAAACCTATCATGTAGTATCTAAACCTATCATGTAGTATCTAAACCTATCATGTAGAATCTAAACCTATCATGTAGAATCTAAACCTATCATGTAGAATCTAAACCTATCATGTAGTATCTAAACCTATCATGTAGTATCTAAACCTATCATGTAGTATCTAAACCTATCATGTAGTATCTAAACCTATCATGTAGTATCTAAACCTATCATGTAGTATCTAAACCTATCATGTAGTATCTAAACCTATCATGTAGTATCTAAACCTATCATGTAGTATCTAAACCTATCATGTAGTATCTAAACCTATCATGTAGTATCTAAACCTATCATGTAGTATCTAAACCTATCATGTAGTATCTAAACCTATCATGTAGTATCTAAAAATGTCATGTAGTATCTAAACCTGTCATGTAGTATCTAAACATATCATGTAGTATCTAAACATATCATGTAGTGTCTAAACCTATCATGTAGTGTCTAAACCTATCATGTAGTGTCTAAACCTATCATGTAGTATCTAAACCTATCATGTAGTATCTAAACCTATCATGTAGTATCTAAACATATCATGTAGTATCTAAACCTATCATGTAGTATCTAAACCTATCATGTAGTATCTAAACATATCATGTAGTGTCTAAACCTATCATGTAGTGTCTAAACCTATCATGTAGTGTCTAAACCTATCATGTAGTGTCTAAACATGTTATGTAGTATCTAAACCTATCATGTAGTATCTAAACCTATCATGTAGTATCTAAACCTATCATGTAGTATCTAAACCTATCATGTAGTATCTAAACCTATCATGTAGTATGTAAACCTATCATGTAGTGTCTAAACCTATCATGTAGTATCTAAACCTATCATGTAGTGTCTAAACCTATCATGTAGTGTCTAAACCTATCATGTAGTATCTAAACCTATCATGTAGAATCTAAACCTATCATGTAGAATCTAAACCTATCATGTAGAATCTAAACCTATCATGTAGAATCTAAACCTATCATGTAGAATCTAAACCTATCATGTAGTATCTAAACCTATCATGTAGTATCTAAACCTATCATGTAGTATCTAAACCTATCATGTAGTGTCTAAACCTATCATGTAGTATCTAAACCTATCATGTAGTATCTAAACCTATCATGTAGAATCTAAACCTATCATGTAGAATCTAAACCTATCGTGTAGAATCTAAACCTATCGTGTAGTATCTAAACCTATCGTGTAGTATCTAAACCTATCGTGTAGTATCTAAACCTATCGTGTAGTATCTAAACCTAGCGTGTAGTATCTAAACCTATCGTGTAGTATCTAAACCTATCATGTAGTATCTAAACCTATCATGTAGGATCTAAACCTATCATGTATTATCTAAACCTATCATGTAGTATCTAAACCTATCATGTAGTATCTAAACCTATCATGTAGTATCTAAACCTATCATGTAGTATCTAAACCTATCATGTAGTATCTAAACCTGTCATGTAGTATCTAAACCTATCATGTAGTATCTAAACCTATCATGTAGTATCTAAACCTATCATGTAGTGTCTAAACCTATCATGTAGTATCTAAACCTATCATGTAGTATCTAAACCTATCATGTAGAATCTAAACCTATCATGTAGAATCTAAACCTATCATGTAGAATCTAAACCTATCATGTAGAATCTAAACCTATCATGTAGTATCTAAACCTATCATGTAGTATCTAAACCTATCATGTAGTATCTAAACCTATCATGTAGGATCTAAACCTATCATGTAGTATCTAAACCTATCATGTAGTATCTAAACCTATCATGTAGTATCTAAACCTATCATGTAGTATCTAAACCTATCATGTAGTATCTAAACCTATCATGTAGTATCTAAACCTGTCATGTAGTATCTAAACCTGTTATGTAGTATCTAAACCTGTCATGTAGTATCTAAACATATCATGTAGTGTCTAAACCTATCATGTAGTGTCTAAACCTATCATGTAGTGTCTAAACCTATCATGTAGTGTCTAAACCTGTCATGTAGTATCTAAACCTATCATGTCGTATCTAAACCTATCATGTAGTATCTAAACCTATCATGTAGTGTCTAAACCTATCATGTAGTGTCTAAACCTATCATGTAGTGTCTAAACCTGTCATGTAGTGTCTAAACCTGTCATGTAGAGTCTAAACCTATCATGTAGAATTTAAACCTATCATGTAGAATCTAAACCTATCATGTAGTATCTAAACCTATCATGTAGTATCTAAACCTATCATGTAGTATCTAAACATATCATGTAGTATCTAAACCAATCATGTAGTGTCTAAATCTATCATGTAGTATCTAAACCTATCATGTAGTATCTAAACCTATCATGTAGAATCTAAACCTATCATGTAGAATCTAAACCTATCATGTAGAATCTAAACCTATCATGTAGTATCTAAAGCTATCATGTAGTATCTAAAGCTATCATGTAGTATCTAAAGCTATCATGTAGTATCTAAAGCTATCATGTAGTATCTAAAGCTATCATGTAGTATCTAAAGCTATCATGTAGTTTCTAAACCTATCATGTAGTATCTAAACCTATCATGAAGTATCTAAACCTATCATGTAGTATCTAAACCTATCATGTAGTATCTAAACCTATCAAGTAGTATCTAAACCTATCATGTAGTATCTAAACCTATCATGTCGTATCTAAACCTATCATGTAGTATCTAAACCTATCATGTAGTATCTAAACCTATCATGTAGTATCTAAACCTGTCATGTAGTATCTAAACATATCATGTAGTCTCTAAACCTATCATGTAGTGTCTAAACCTATCATGTAGTGTCTAAACCTATCATGTAGTGTCTAAACCTGTCATGTAGTATCTAAACCTGTCATGTAGTATCTAAACCTATCATGTAGTGTCTAAACCTATCATGTAGTGTCTAAACCTGTCATGTAGTATCTAAACCTGTCATGTAGTATCTAAACCTATCATGTAGAATCTAAACCTATCATGTAGAATCTAAACCTATCATGTAGTATCTAAACCTATCATGTAGTATCTAAACCTATCATGTAGTATCTAAACCTATCATGTTGTTTCTAAACCTATCATGTAGTATCTAAACCTATCATGTAGTATCTAAACCTATCATGTAGTTTCTAAACCTATCATGTAGTATCTAAACCTATCATGAAGTATCTAAACCTATCATGTAGTATCTAAACCTATCATGTAGTATCTAAACCTATCATGTAGTATCTAAACCTATCATGTAGTATCTAAACCTATCATGTAGTATCTAAACCTATCATGTAGTATCTAAACCTATCATGTAGTATCTAAACCTATCATGTAGTATCTAAACCTGTCATGTAGTATCTAAACCTGTCATGTAGTATCTAAACATATCATGTAGTCTCTAAACCTATCATGTAGTGTCTAAACCTATCATGTAGTGTCTAAACCTATCTTGTAGTGTCTATACCTGTCATGTAGAATCTAAACCTATCATGTAGAATCTAAACCTATCATGTAGAATCTAAACCTATCATGTAGTATCTAAACCTATCATGTAGTATCTAAACCTATCATGTAGTATCTAAACCTATCATGTAGTATCTAAATCTATCATGTAGTATCTAAACCTATCATGTAGTGTCTAAACCTATCATGTAGTGTCTAAACCTGTCATGTAGTATCTAAACATATCATGTCGTATCTAAACCTATCATGTAGTATCTAAACCTATCATGTAGTATCTCAACTTATCATGTAGTATCTAAACCTATCATTTAGTATCTAAACCTATCATGTAGTATCTAAACCTATCATGTAGTGTCTAAACATATCATGTAGTATCTAAACCTATCATGTAGTATCTTAACCTATCATGTAGTATCTAAACCTATCATGTAGTATCTAAACCTATCATGTAGTATCTAAACCTATCATGTAGTATCTAAACCTATCATGTAGTATCTAAACCTATCATGTAGTATCTTAACCTGTTATGTAGTATCTAAACCTATCATGTAGTATCTAAACATATCATGTAGTGTCTAAACCTATCATGTAGTGTCTAAACCTATCATGTAGTGTCTAAACCTATCATGTAGTGTCTAAACCTGTCATGTAGTATCTAAACCTATCATGTCGTATCTAAACCTATCATGTAGTATCTAAACCTATCATGTAGTATCTAAACCTATCATGTAGTATCTAAACCTATCATTTAGTATCTAAACCTATCATATAGTATCTAAACCTATCATGTAGTGTCTACAACTATCATGTAGTATCTAAACCTATCATGTAGTATCTAAACCTATCATGTAGTGTCTAAACCTATCATGTAGAATCTAAACCTATCATGTAGAATCTAAACCTATCATGTAGAATCTAAACCTATCATGTAGAATCTAAACCTATCATGTAGTATCTAAACCTATCATGTAGTATCTAAACCTGTCATGTAGTATCTAAACCTATCATGTAGTATCTAAACCTATCATGTAGTGTCTAAACCTATCATGTAGTATCTAAACCTATCATGTAGTATCTAAACCTATCATGTAGTATCTAAACCTATCATGTAGTACCTAAACCTATCATGTAGAATCTAAACCTATCATGTAGAATCTAAACCTATCATGTAGTATCTAAACCTATCATGTAGAATCTAAACCTATCATGTAGTATCTAAACCTATCATGTAGAATCTAAACCTATCATGTAGTATCTAAACCTATCATCAATCAATCAATCAATTTTATTTTATATAGCCCTTCGTACATCAGATAATATCTCGAAGTGCTGTACAGAAACCCAGCCTAAATCCCCAAACAGCTAGAATGCAGGTGTAGAAGCATGTAGTATCTAAACCTATCATGTAGAATCTAAACCTATCATGTAGAATCTAAACCTATCATGTAGAATCTAAACCTATCATGTAGAATCTAAACCTATCATGTAGAATCTAAACCTATCATGTAGTATCTAAACCTATCATGTAGTATCTAAACCTATCATGTAGTATCTAAACCTATCATGTAGAATCTAAACCTATCATGTAGAATCTAAACCTATCATGTAGAATCTAAACCTATCATGTAGTATCTAAACCTATCATGTAGTATCTAAACCTATCATGTAGTATCTAAACCTATCATGTAGTTTCTAAACCTATCATGTAGTATCTAAACCTATCATGTAGTATCTAAACCTATCATGTAGTTTCTAAACCTATCATGTAGTATCTAAACCTATCATGAAGTATCTAAACCTATCATGTAGTATCTAAACATATCATGTAGTGTCTAAACCTATCATGTAGTGTCTAAACCTATCATGTAGTGTCTAAACCTATCATGTAGTGTCTAAACCTGTCATGTAGTATCTAAACCTATCATGTCGTATCTAAACCTATCATGTAGTATCTAAACCTATCATGTAGTATCTAAACCTATCATGTAGTATCTAAACCTATCATGTAGTATCTAAACCTATCATGTAGTGTCTAAACCTATCATGTAGAATCTAAACCTATCATGTAGAATCTAAACCTATCATGTAGAATCTAAACCTATCATGTAGAATCTAAACCTATCATGTAGTATCTAAACCTATCATGTAGTATCTAAACCTGTCATGTAGTATCTAAACCTATCATGTAGTATCTAAACCTATCATGTAGTGTCTAAACCTATCATGTAGTATCTAAACCTATCATGTAGTATCTAAACCTATCATGTAGAATCTAAACCTATCATGTAGAATCTAAACCTATCATGTAGTATCTAAACCTATCATCAATCAATCAATCAATTTTATTTTATATAGCCCTTCGTACATCAGATAATATCTCGAAGTGCTGTACAGAAACCCAGCCTAAATCCCCAAACAGCTAGAATGCAGGTGTAGAAGCATGTAGTATCTAAACCTATCATGTAGAATCTAAACCTATCATGTAGAATCTAAACCTATCATGTAGAATCTAAACCTATCATGTAGAATCTAAACCTATCATGTAGTATCTAAACCTATCATGTAGTATCTAAACCTATCATGTAGAATCTAAACCTATCATGTAGAATCTAAACCTATCATGTAGAATCTAAACCTATCATGTAGTATCTAAACCTATCATGTAGTATCTAAACCTATCATGTAGTATCTAAACCTATCATGTAGTTTCTAAACCTATCATGTAGTATCTAAACCTATCATGTAGTATCTAAACCTATCATGTAGTATCTAAACCTATCATGTAGTATCTAAACCTATCATGTAGTATCTAAACCTATCATGTAGTATCTAAACCTGTCATGTAGTATCTAAACCTGTCATGTAGTCTCTAAACATATCATGTAGTCTCTAAACCTATCATGTAGTGTCTAAACCTATCATGTAGTGTCTAAACCTATCATGTAGTATCTAAACCTGTCATGTAGTATCTAAACCTATCATGTAGTATCTAAACCTATCATGTAGTATCTAAACCTATCATGTAGTATCTAAACCTATCATGTAGTATCTAAACCTATCATTTAGTATCTAAACCTATCATGTAGTATCTAAACCTATCATGTAGTGTCTAAAACTATCATGTAGTATCTAAACCTATCATGTAGTATCTAAACCTATCATGTAGTGTCTAAACCTATCATGTAGAATCTAAACCTATCATGTAGAATCTAAACCTATCATGTAGAATCTAAACCTATCATGTAGAATCTAAACCTATCATGTAGTATCTAAACCTATCATGTAGTATCTAAACCTATCATGTAGAATCTAAACCTATCATGTAGAATCTAAACCTATCATGTAGAATCTAAACCTATCATGTAGAATCTAAACCTATCATGTAGAATCTAAACCTATCATGTAGTATCTAAACCTATCATGTAGAATCTAAACCTATCATGTAGAATCTAAACCTATCATGTAGAATCTAAACCTATCATGTAGTATCTAAACCTATCATGTAGTATCTAAACCTATCATGTAGTATCTAAACCTATCATGTAGTATCTAAACCTATCATATAGTATCTAAACCTATCATGTAGTATCTAAACCTATCATGTAGTATCTAAACCTATCATGTAGTATCTAAACCTATCAGGTAGTATCTAAACCTATCATGTAGTATCTAAACCTATCATGTAGTATCTAAACCTATCATGTCGTATCTAAACCTATCATGTAGTATCTAAACCTATCATGTAGTATCTAAACCTATCATGTAGTATCTAAACCTATCATGTAGTATCTAAACCTATCATGTGGTATCTAAACCTGTGATGTAGTATCTAAACCTGTCATGTAGTATCTAAACATATCATGTAGTGTTTCAACCTATCATGTAGTATCTAAACCTATCATGTAGTATCTAAACCTATCATGTAGTCTCTAAACCTATCATGTAGTATCTAAACCTATCATGTAGAATCTAAACCTATCATGTAGTATCTAAACCTGTCATGTAGTATCTAAACCTATCATGTAGTATCTAAACCTATCGTGTAGTTTCTAAACCTATCATGTAGTATCTAAACCTATCATGAAGTATCTAAACCTATCATGTAGTATCTAAACCTATCATGTAGTATCTAAACCTATCATGTAGTGTCTAAACCTATCATGTAGAATCTAAACCTATCATGTAGAATCTAAACCTATCATGTAGAATCTAAACCTATCATGTAGTATCTAAACCTATCATGTAGTATCTAAACCTATCATGTAGTATCTAAACCTATCATGTAGTGTCTAAACCTATCATGTACTATCTAAACCTATCATGTAGTATCTAAACCTATCATGTAGAATCTAAACCTATCATGTAGAATCTAAACCTATCATGTAGAATCTAAACCTATCATGTAGAATCTAAACCTATCATGTAGTATCTAAACCTATCATGTAGTATCTAAACCTATCATGTAGTCTCTAAACCTATCATGTAGTATCTAAACCTATCATGTAGTATCTAAACCTATCATGTAGTATCTAAACCTATCATGTAGTATCTAAACCTGTCATGTAGTATCTAAACCTGTCATGTAGTATCTAAACCTATCATGTAGTATCTAAACCTATCATGTAGTATCTAAACCTATCATTTAGTATCTAAACCTATCATTTAGTATCTAAACCTATCATGTAGTGTCTAAAACTATCATGTAGTATCTAAACCTATCATGTAGTGTCTAAACCTATCATGTAGAGTCTAAACCTATCATGTAGAATCTAAACCTATCATGTATAATCTAAACCTATCATGTAGTGTCTAAACCTATCATGTAGTGTCTAAACCTATCATGTAGTATCTAAACCTATCATGTCGTATCTAAACCTATCATGTAGTATCTAAACCTATCATGTAGTATCTAAACCTATCATGTAGTATCTAAACCTATCATGTAGTATCTAAACCTATCATGTAGTGTCTAAACCTATCATGTAGAATCTAAACCTATCATGTAGAATCTAAACCTATCATGTAGAATCTAAACCTATCATGTAGAATCTAAACCTATCATGTAGTATCTAAACCTATCATGTAGTATCTAAACCTGTCATGTAGTATCTAAACCTATCATGTAGTATCTAAACCTATCATGTAGTGTCTAAACCTATCATGTAGTATCTAAACCTATCATGTAGTATCTAAACCTATCATGTAGAATCTAAACCTATCATGTAGAATCTAAACCTATCATGTAGTATCTAAACCTATCATCAATCAATCAATCAATTTTATTTTATATAGCCCTTCGTACATCAGATAATATCTCGAAGTGCTGTACAGAAACCCAGCCTAAATCCCCAAACAGCTAGAATGCAGGTGTAGAAGCATGTAGTATCTAAACCTATCATGTAGAATCTAAACCTATCATGTAGAATCTAAACCTATCATGTAGAATCTAAACCTATCATGTAGAATCTAAACCTATCATGTAGTATCTAAACCTATCATGTAGTATCTAAACCTATCATGTAGAATCTAAACCTATCATGTAGAATCTAAACCTATCATGTAGAATCTAAACCTATCATGTAGTATCTAAACCTATCATGTAGTATCTAAACCTATCATGTAGTATCTAAACCTATCATGTAGTTTCTAAACCTATCATGTAGTATCTAAACCTATCATGTAGTATCTAAACCTATCATGTAGTATCTAAACCTATCATGTAGTATCTAAACCTATCATGTAGTATCTAAACCTATCATGTAGTATCTAAACCTGTCATGTAGTATCTAAACCTGTCATGTAGTCTCTAAACATATCATGTAGTCTCTAAACCTATCATGTAGTGTCTAAACCTATCATGTAGTGTCTAAACCTATCATGTAGTATCTAAACCTGTCATGTAGTATCTAAACCTATCATGTAGTATCTAAACCTATCATGTAGTATCTAAACCTATCATGTAGTATCTAAACCTATCATGTAGTATCTAAACCTATCATTTAGTATCTAAACCTATCATGTAGTATCTAAACCTATCATGTAGTGTCTAAAACTATCATGTAGTATCTAAACCTATCATGTAGTATCTAAACCTATCATGTAGTGTCTAAACCTATCATGTAGAATCTAAACCTATCATGTAGAATCTAAACCTATCATGTAGAATCTAAACCTATCATGTAGAATCTAAACCTATCATGTAGTATCTAAACCTATCATGTAGTATCTAAACCTATCATGTAGAATCTAAACCTATCATGTAGAATCTAAACCTATCATGTAGAATCTAAACCTATCATGTAGAATCTAAACCTATCATGTAGAATCTAAACCTATCATGTAGTATCTAAACCTATCATGTAGAATCTAAACCTATCATGTAGAATCTAAACCTATCATGTAGAATCTAAACCTATCATGTAGTATCTAAACCTATCATGTAGTATCTAAACCTATCATGTAGTATCTAAACCTATCATGTAGTATCTAAACCTATCATATAGTATCTAAACCTATCATGTAGTATCTAAACCTATCATGTAGTATCTAAACCTATCATGTAGTATCTAAACCTATCAGGTAGTATCTAAACCTATCATGTAGTATCTAAACCTATCATGTAGTATCTAAACCTATCATGTCGTATCTAAACCTATCATGTAGTATCTAAACCTATCATGTAGTATCTAAACCTATCATGTAGTATCTAAACCTATCATGTAGTATCTAAACCTATCATGTGGTATCTAAACCTGTGATGTAGTATCTAAACCTGTCATGTAGTATCTAAACATATCATGTAGTGTTTCAACCTATCATGTAGTATCTAAACCTATCATGTAGTATCTAAACCTATCATGTAGTCTCTAAACCTATCATGTAGTATCTAAACCTATCATGTAGAATCTAAACCTATCATGTAGTATCTAAACCTGTCATGTAGTATCTAAACCTATCATGTAGTATCTAAACCTATCGTGTAGTTTCTAAACCTATCATGTAGTATCTAAACCTATCATGAAGTATCTAAACCTATCATGTAGTATCTAAACCTATCATGTAGTATCTAAACCTATCATGTAGTGTCTAAACCTATCATGTAGAATCTAAACCTATCATGTAGAATCTAAACCTATCATGTAGAATCTAAACCTATCATGTAGTATCTAAACCTATCATGTAGTATCTAAACCTGTCATGTAGTATCTAAACCTATCATGTAGTGTCTAAACCTATCATGTACTATCTAAACCTATCATGTAGTATCTAAACCTATCATGTAGAATCTAAACCTATCATGTAGAATCTAAACCTATCATGTAGAATCTAAACCTATCATGTAGTATCTAAACCTATCATGTAGTATCTAAACCTATCATGTAGTCTCTAAACCTATCATGTAGTATCTAAACCTATCATGTAGTATCTAAACCTATCATGTAGTATCTAAACCTATCATGTAGTATCTAAACCTGTCATGTAGTATCTAAACCTGTCATGTAGTATCTAAACCTATCATGTAGTATCTAAACCTATCATGTAGTATCTAAACCTATCATTTAGTATCTAAACCTATCATTTAGTATCTAAACCTATCATGTAGTGTCTAAAACTATCATGTAGTATCTAAACCTATCATGTAGTGTCTAAACCTATCATGTAGAGTCTAAACCTATCATGTAGAATCTAAACCTATCATGTATAATCTAAACCTATCATGTAGTGTCTAAACCTATCATGTAGTGTCTAAACCTATCATGTAGTATCTAAACCTATCATGTAGTATCTAAACCTATCATGTAGTATCTAAACCTATCATGTAGTATCTAAACCTATCATGTAGTGTCTAAACCTATCATGTAGTGTCTAAAGCTGTCATGTAGTATCTAAACCTATCATGTAGTATCTAAACCTATCATGTAGTATCTAAACCTATCATGTAGTATCTAAACCTATCATGTAGTGTCTAAACCTATCATGTAGTGTCTAAACCTATCATGTAGTATCTAAACCTATCATGTAGAATCTAAACCTATCATGTAGAATCTAAACCTATCATGTAGAATCTAAACCTATCATGTAGTATCTAAACCTATCATGTAGTATCTAAACCTATTATGTAGAATCTAAACCTATCATGTAGAATATAAACCTATCATGTAGTATCTAAACCTATCATGTAGTATCTAAACCTATCATGTCGTATCTAAACCTATCATGTAGTATCTAAACCTATCATGTAGTATCTAAACCTATCATGTAGTATCTAAACCTATCATGTAGTATCTAAACCTATCATGTGGTATCTAAACCTGTGATGTAGTATCTAAACCTGTCATGTAGTATCTAAACATATCATGTAGTGTTTCAACCTATCATGTAGTATCTAAACCTATCATGTAGTATCTAAACCTATCATGTAGTCTCTAAACCTATCATGTAGTATCTAAACCTATCATGTAGAATCTAAACCTATCATGTAGTATCTAAACCTGTCATGTAGTATCTAAACCTATCATGTAGTATCTAAACCTATCGTGTAGTTTCTAAACCTATCATGTAGTATCTAAACCTATCATGAAGTATCTAAACCTATCATGTAGTATCTAAACCTATCATGTAGTATCTAAACCTATCATGTAGTGTCTAAACCTATCATGTAGAATCTAAACCTATCATGTAGAATCTAAACCTATCATGTAGAATCTAAACCTATCATGTAGTATCTAAACCTATCATGTAGTATCTAAACCTATCATGTAGTATCTAAACCTATCATGTAGTGTCTAAACCTATCATGTACTATCTAAACCTATCATGTAGTATCTAAACCTATCATGTAGAATCTAAACCTATCATGTAGAATCTAAACCTATCATGTAGAATCTAAACCTATCATGTAGTATCTAAACCTATCATGTAGTATCTAAACCTATCATGTAGTCTCTAAACCTATCATGTAGTATCTAAACCTATCATGTAGTATCTAAACCTATCATGTAGTATCTAAACCTATCATGTAGTATCTAAACCTGTCATGTAGTATCTAAACCTGTCATGTAGTATCTAAACCTATCATGTAGTATCTAAACCTATCATGTAGTATCTAAACCTATCATTTAGTATCTAAACCTATCATTTAGTATCTAAACCTATCATGTAGTGTCTAAAACTATCATGTAGTATCTAAACCTATCATGTAGTGTCTAAACCTATCATGTAGAGTCTAAACCTATCATGTAGAATCTAAACCTATCATGTATAATCTAAACCTATCATGTAGTGTCTAAACCTATCATGTAGTGTCTAAACCTATCATGTAGTATCTAAACCTATCATGTAGTATCTAAACCTATCATGTAGTATCTAAACCTATCATGTAGTATCTAAACCTATCATGTAGTGTCTAAACCTATCATGTAGTGTCTAAAGCTGTCATGTAGTATCTAAACCTATCATGTAGTATCTAAACCTATCATGTAGTATCTAAACCTATCATGTAGTATCTAAACCTATCATGTAGTGTCTAAACCTATCATGTAGTGTCTAAACCTATCATGTAGTATCTAAACCTATCATGTAGAATCTAAACCTATCATGTAGAATCTAAACCTATCATGTAGAATCTAAACCTATCATGTAGTATCTAAACCTATCATGTAGTATCTAAACCTATTATGTAGAATCTAAACCTATCATGTAGAATATAAACCTATCATGTAGTATCTAAACCTATCATGTAGTATCTAAACCTATCATGTAGTATCTAAACCTATCATGTAGAATCTAAACTTTTCATGTAGAATCTAAACTTTTCATGTAGAATCTAAACCTATCATGTAGAATCTAAACCTATCATGTAGAATCTAAACCTATCATGTAGTATCTAAACCTATCATGTAGTATCTAAACCTATCATGTAGAATCTAAACCTATCATGTAGTATCTAAACCTATCATGTAGTATCTAAACCTATCATGTAGAATCTAAACCTATCATGTAGAATCTAAACTTTTCATGTAGAATCTAAACCTATCATGTAGAATCTAAACCTATCATGTAGAATCTAAACCTATCATGTAGTATCTAAACCTATCATGTAGTGTCTAAACCTATCATGTAGTGTCTAAACCTGTCATGTAGTATCTAAACCTATCATGTAGTATCTAAACCTATCATGTAGTATCTAAACCTATCATGTAGTATCTAAACATATCAAGTAGTATCTAAACCTATCATTTAGTATCTAAACCTATCATGTAGTATCTAAACCTATCATGTAGTGTCTAAACCTATCATGTAGAATCTAAACCTATCATGTAGAATCTAAACCTATCATGTAGAATCTAAACCTATCATGTAGTATCTAAACCTATCATGTAGTATCTAAACCTATCATGTAGTATCTAAACCTATCATGTATTATCTAAACCTATCATGTCGTCTCTAAACCTATCATGTAGTATCTAAACCTATCATGTAGTATCTAAACCTATCATGTAGAATCTAAACCTATCATGTAGAATCTAAACCTATCATGTAGTATCTAAACCTATCATGTAGTATCTAAACCTATCGTTTAGAATCTAAACCTATCATGTAGAATCTAAACCTATCATGTAGAATCTAAACCTATCATGTAGAATCTAAACCTATCATGTAGAATCTAAACCTATCGTGTAGTATCTAAACCTATCGTGTAGTGTCTAAAACTATCATGTAGTATCTAAACCTATCATGTAGTATCTAAACCTATCATTTAGTGTCTAAACCTATCATGTAGAATCTAAACCTATCATGTAGAATCTAAACCTATCATGTAGAATCTAAACCTATCATGTAGAATCTAAACCTATCATGTAGAATCTAAACCTATCATGTAGTATCTAAACCTATCATGTAGTCTCTAAACCTATCATGTAGTGTCTAAACCTATCATGTAGTGTCTAAACCTATCATGTAGTATCTAAACCTATCATGTAGTATCTAAACCTATCATGTAGTATCTAAACCTATCATGTAGTGTCTAAACCTATCATTTAGTGTCTAAACCTATCATGTAGTATCTAAACCTATCATGTAGATTCTAAACCTATCATGTAGAATCTAAACCTATCATGTAGAATCTAAACCTATCATGTAGTATCTAAACCTATCATGTAGTATCTAAACCTATCATGTAGAATCTAAACCTATCATGTAGAATCTAAACCTATCATGTAGAATCTAAACCTATCATGTAGAATCTAAACCTATCGTGTAGTATCTAAACCTATCGTGTAGTGTCTAAAACTATCATGTAGTATCTAAACCTATCATGTAGTATCTAAACCTATCATTTAGTGTCTAAACCTATCATGTAGAATCTAAACCTATCATGTAGAATCTAAACCTATCATGTAGAATCTAAACCTATCATGTAGAATCTAAACCTATCATGTAGAATCTAAACCTATCATGTAGTATCTAAACCTATCATGTAGTCTCTAAACCTATCATGTAGTGTCTAAACCTATCATGTAGTGTCTAAACCTATCATGTAGTATCTAAACCTATCATGTAGTATCTAAACCTATCATGTAGTATCTAAACCTATCATGTAGTGTCTAAACCTATCATTTAGTGTCTAAACCTATCATGTAGTATCTAAACCTATCATGTAGATTCTAAACCTATCATGTAGAATCTAAACCTATCATGTAGAATCTAAACCTATCATGTAGTATCTAAACCTATCATGTAGTATCTAAACCTATCATGTAGAATCTAAACCTATCATGTAGAATCTAAACCTATCATGTAGAATCTAAACCTATCATGTAGAATCTAAACCTATCATGTAGAATCTAAACCTATCATGTAGTATCTAAACCTATCATGTAGTATCTAAACCTATCATGTAGTATCTAAACCTATCATGTAGTATCTAAACCTATCATGTAGTATCTAAACCTATCATGTAGTATCTAAACCTATCATGTAGTATCTAAACCTATCATTTAGTGTCTAAACCTATCATGTAGAGTCTAAACCTATCTTGTAGAATCTAAACCTATCATGTAGTATCTAAACCTATCATGTAGTGTCTAAACCTATCATTTAGTGTCTAAACCTATCATGTAGTATCTAAACCTATCATGTAGAATCTAAACCTATCATGTAGAATCTAAACCTATCATGTAGAATCTAAACCTATCATGTAGTATCTAAACCTATCATGTAGTATCTAAACCTATCATGTAGTATCTAAACCTATCATGTAGTATCTAAACCTATCAAGTAGTATCTAAACCTATCATTTAGTATCTAAACCTATCATGTAGTGTCTAAACCTATCATGTAGTGTCTAAAACTATCATGTAGTATCTAAACCTATCATGTAGTATCTAAACATATCATGTAGTGTCTAAACCTATCATGTAGAATCTAAACCTATCATGTAGAATCTAAACCTATCATGTAGAATCTAAACCTATCATGTAGTATCTAAACCTATCATGTAGTATCTAAACCTATCATGTATTATCTAAACCTATCATGTAGTCTCTAAATCTATCATGTAGTATCTAAACCTATCATGTAGTATCTAAACCTATCATGTAGAATCTAAACCTATCATGTAGAATCTAAACCTATCATGTAGTATCTAAACCTATCATGTAGTATCTAAACCTATCATGTAGAATCTAAACCTATCATGTAGAATCTAAACCTATCATGTAGAATCAAAACCTATCGTGTAGTATCTAAACCTATCGTGTAGTATCTAAACCTATCATGTAGTATCTAAACCTATCATGTAGTATCTAAACCTATCATGTAGTATCTAAACCTATCATGTAGTATCTAAACATGTCATGTAGTGTCTAAACCTATCATGTAGTGTCTAAACCTATCATGTAGTGTCTCAACCTATCATGTAGTTTCTAAACCTGTCATGTAGTATCTAAACCTATCATGTAGTATCTAAACCTATCATGTAGTATCTAAACCTATCATGTAGTATCTAAACCTATCATGTAGTATCTAAACCTATCATTTAGTATCTAAACCTATCATGTAGTATCTAAAACTATCATGTAGTGTCTAAAACTATCATGTAGTATCTAAACCTATCATGTAGTATCTAAACCTATCATTTAGTGTCTAAACCTATCATGTAGAATCTAAACCTATCATGTAGAATCTAAACCTATCATGTAGAATCTAAACCTATCATGTAGAATCTAAACCTATCATGTAGAATCTAAACCTATCATGTAGTATCTAAACCTATCATGTAGTCTCTAAACCTATCATGTAGTGTCTAAACCTATCATGTAGTGTCTAAACCTATCATGTAGTGTCTAAACCTATCATGTAGTATCTAAACCTATCATGTAGTATCTAAACCTATCATGTAGAATCTAAACCTATCATGTAGTATCTAAACCTATCATGTAGTATCTAAACCTATCATGTAGTGCCTAAACCTATCATGTAGTATCTAAACCTATCATGTAGTATCTAAACCTATCATGTAGTATCTAAACCTATCATGTAGTATCTAAACCTATCATGTAGTATCTAAACCTATCATGTAGTATCTAAACCTATCATGTAGTATCTAAACCTATCATGTAGTACCTAAACCTATCATGTAGTATCTAAACCTATCATGTAGTATCTAAACCTATCATTTAGTGTCTAAACCTATCATGTAGAGTCTAAACCTATCTTGTAGAATCTAAACCTATCATGTAGTATCTAAACCTATCATGTAGTATCTAAACCTATCATGTAGTATCTAAACCTATCATGTAGAATCTAAACCTATCATGTAGAATCTAAACTTTTCATGTAGAATCTAAACCTATCATGTAGAATCTAAACCTATCATGTAGAATCTAAACCTATCATGTAGTATCTAAACCTATCATGTAGTATCTAAACCTATCATGTAGTATCTAAACCTATCATGTAGTACCTAAACCTATCATTTAGTGTCTAAACCTATCATGTAGTATCTAAACCTATCATGTAGAATCTAAACCTATCATGTAGAATCTAAACCTATCATGTAGAATCTAAACCTATCATGTAGTATCTAAACCTATCATGTAGTATCTAAACCTATCATGTAGTATCTAAACCTATCATGTAGAATCTAAACCTATCATGTAGATTCTAAACTTTTCATGTAGAATCTAAACCTATCATGTAGAATCTAAACCTATCATGTAGAATCTAAACCTATCATGTAGTATCTAAACCTATCATGTAGTATCTAAACCTATCATGTAGTATCTAAACCTATCATGTAGTACCTAAACCTATCATGTAGTATCTAAACCTATCATGTAGTATCTAAACCTATCATGTAGTATCTAAACCTATCATGTAGTATCTAAACCTATCATGTAGTATCTAAACCTATCATGTAGTATCTAAACCTATCATGTAGTATCTAAACATATCATGTAGTATCTAAACATATCATGTAGTATCTAAACCTATCATGTAGTATCTAAACCTGTCATGTAGTATCTAAACCTGTCATGTAGTATCTAAACATATCATGTAGTGTCTAAACCTATCATGTAGTGTCTAAACCTGTCATGTAGTGTCTAAACCTGTCATGTAGTGTCTAAACCTGTCATGTAGTATCTAAACCTGTCATGTAGTATCTAAACCTATCATGTAGTATCTAAACCTATCATGTAGTGTCTAAACCTATCATGTAGAATCTAAACCTATCATGTAGAATCTAAACCTATCATGTAGAATCTAAACCTATCATGTAGTATCTAAACCTATCATGTAGTATCTAAACCTATCATGTATTATCTAAACCTATCATGTAGTCTCTAAATCTATCATGTAGTATCTAAACCTATCATGTAGTATCTAAACCTATCATGTAGAATCTAAACCTATCATGTAGAATCTAAACCTATCATGTAGTATCTAAACCTATCATGTAGTATCTAAACCTATCATGTAGAATCTAAACCTATCATGTAGAATCTAAACCTATCATGTAGAATCAAAACCTATCGTGTAGTATCTAAACCTATCGTGTAGTATCTAAACCTATCATGTAGTATCTAAACCTATCATGTAGTATCTAAACCTATCATGTAGTATCTAAACCTATCATGTAGTATCTAAACATATCATGTAGTGTCTAAACCTATCATGTAGTGTCTAAACCTATCATGTAGTGTCTAAACCTATCATGTAGTTTCTAAACCTGTCATGTAGTATCTAAACCTATCATGTAGTATCTAAACCTATCATGTAGTATCTAAACCTATCATGTAGTATCTAAACCTATCATGTAGTATCTAAACCTATCATTTAGTATCTAAACCTATCATGTAGTATCTAAACCTATCATGTAGAATCTAAACCTATCATGTAGTATCTAAACCTATCATGTAGTATCTAAACCTATCGTTTAGAATCTAAACCTATCATGTAGAATCTAAACCTATCATGTAGAATCTAAACCTATCATGTAGAATCTAAACCTATCATGTAGAATCTAAACCTATCGTGTAGAATCTAAACCTATCGTGTAGAATCTAAACCTATCGTGTAGAATCTAAACCTATCATGTAGTATCTAAACCTATCATGTAGTATCTAAACCTATCATGTAGTACCTAAACCTATCATGTAGTATATAAACCTATCATTTAGTGTCTAAACCTATCATGTAGTCTCTAAATCTATCATGTAGTATCTAAACCTATCATGTAGTATCTAAACCTATCATGTAGTATCTAAACCTATCATGTAGTATCTAAACATATCATGTAGTGTCTAAACCTATCATGTAGTGTCTAAACCTATCATGTAGTGTCTAAACCTATCATGTAGTTTCTAAACCTGTCATGTAGTATCTAAACCTATCATGTAGTATCTAAACCTATCATGTAGTATCTAAACCTATCATGTAGTATCTAAACCTATCATGTAGTATCTAAACCTATCATTTAGTATCTAAACCTATCATGTAGTATCTAAAACTATCATGTAGTGTCTAAAACTATCATGTAGTATCTAAACCTATCATGTAGTATCTAAACCTATCATTTAGTGTCTAAACCTATCATGTAGAATCTAAACCTATCATGTAGAATCTAAACCTATCATGTAGAATCTAAACCTATCATGTAGAATCTAAACCTATCATGTAGAATCTAAACCTATCATGTAGTATCTAAACCTATCATGCCGTCTCTCAACCTATCATGTAGTGTCTAAACCTATCATGTAGTGTCTAAACCTATCATGTAGTGTCTAAACCTATCATGTAGTATCTAAACCTATCATGTAGTATCTAAACCTATCATGTAGATTCTAAACCTATCATGTAGTATCTAAACCTATCATGTAGTATCTAAACCTATCGTTTAGAATCTAAACCTATCATGTAGAATCTAAACCTATCATGTAGAATCTAAACCTATCATGTAGAATCTAAACCTATCATGTAGAATCTAAACCTATCGTGTAGAATCTAAACCTATCGTGTAGAATCTAAACCTATCGTGTAGAATCTAAACCTATCATGTAGTATCTAAACCTATCATGTAGTATCTAAACCTATCATGTAGTACCTAAACCTATCATGTAGTATATAAACCTATCATTTAGTGTCTAAACCTATCATGTAGAGTCTAAACCTATCATGTAGAGTCTAAACCTATCATGTAGAATCTAAACCTATCATGTAGTATCTAAACCTATCATGTAGTATCTAAACCTATCATGTAGTATCTAAACCTATCATTTAGTGTCTAAACCTATCATGCAGTGTCTAAACCTATCATGTAGAATCTAAACCTATCATGTAGAATCTAAACCTATCATGTAGAATCTAAACCTATCATGTAGTATCTAAACCTATCATGTAGTATCTAAACCTATCATGTAGTATCTAAACCTATCATGTAGTATCTAAACCTATCATGTAGAATCTAAACCTATCATGTAGAATCTAAACTTTTCATGTAGAATCTAAACCTATCATGTAGAATCTAAACCTATCATGTAGAATCTAAACCTATCATGTAGTATCTAAACCTATCATGTAGTATCTAAACCTATCATGTAGTATCTAAACCTATCATGTAGTATCTAAACCTATCATGTAGTATCTAAACCTATCATGTAGTATCTAAACCTATCATGTAGTATCTAAACCTATCATGTAGTATCTAAACCTATCATGTAGTATCTAAACCTATCATGTAGTATCTAAACATATCATGTAGTATCTAAACCTATCATGTAGTATCTAAACCTGTCATGTAGTATCTAAACCTGTCATGTAGTATCTAAACATGTCATGTAGTGTCTAAACCTATCATGTAGTGTCTAAACCTGTCATGTAGTGTCTAAACCTGTCATGTAGTGTCTAAACCTGTCATGTAGTGTCTAAACCTATCATGTAGTATCTAAACCTATCATGTAGTATCTAAACCTATCATGTAGTATCTAAACCTATCAAGTAGTATCTAAACCTATCATTTAGTATCTAAACCTATCATGTAGTATCTAAACCTATCATGTAGTGTCTAAAACTATCATGTAGTATCTAAACCTATCATGTAGTATCTAAACCTATCATGTAGTGTCTAAACCTATCATGTAGAATCTAAACCTATCATGTAGAATCTAAACCTATCATGTAGTATCTAAACCTATCATGTAGTATCTAAACCTATCATGTAGTATCTAAACCTATCATGTAGTATCTAAACCTATCATGTAGTATCTAAACCTATCATGTAGTATCTAAACCTATCATGTAGAATCTAAACTTTTCATGTAGAATCTAAACCTATCATGTAGAATCTAAACCTATCATGTAGAATCTAAACCTATCATGTAGTATCTAAACCTATCATGTAGTATCTAAACCTATCATGTAGTATCTAAACCTATCATGTAGTACCTAAACCTATCATGTAGTATCTAAACCTATCATGTAGTACCTAAACCTATCATGTAGTATCTAAACCTATCATGTAGTATCTAAACCTATCATGTAGTATCTAAACCTATCATGTAGTATCTAAACCTATCATGTAGTATCTAAACCTATCATGTAGTATCTAAACCTATCATGTAGTATCTAAACCTATCATGTAGTATCTAAACCTATCATGTAGTATCTAAACATATCATGTAGTATCTAAACCTATCATGTAGTATCTAAACCTATCATGTAGTATCTAAACCTGTCATGTAGTATCTAAACCTGTCATGTAGTATCTAAACATATCATGTAGTGTCTAAACCTATCATGTAGTTTCTAAACCTGTCATGTAGTGTCTAAACCTATCATGTAGTGTCTAAACCTGTCATGTAGTATCTAAACCTATCATGTAGTATCTAAACCTATCATGTAGTATCTAAACCTATCATGTAGTATCTAAACCTATCAAGTAGTATCTAAACCTATCATTTAGTATCTAAACCTATCATGTAGTATCTAAACCTATCATGTAGTGTCTAAAACTATCATGTAGTATCTAAACCTATCATGTAGTATCTAAACCTATCATGTAGTGTCTACACCTATCATGTAGAATCTAAACCTATCATGTAGTATCTAAACCTATCATGTAGTATCTAAACCTATCATGTAGAATCTAAACCTATCATGTAGAATCTAAACCTACCGTGTAGAATCTAAACCTATCGTGTAGTATCTAAACCTATCATGTAGTATCTAAACCTATCATGTAGAATCTAAACCTATCGTGTAGAATCTAAACCTATCGTGTAGAATCTAAACCTATCGTGTAGAATCTAAACCTATCATGTAGTATCTAAACCTATCATGTAGTATCTAAACCTATCATGTAGTACCTAAACCTATCATGTAGTATATAAACCTATCATTTAGTGTCTAAACCTATCATGTAGAGTCTAAACCTATCATGTAGAGTCTAAACCTATCATGTAGAATCTAAACCTATCATGTAGTATCTAAACCTATCATGTAGTATCTAAACCTATCATGTAGTATCTAAACCTATCATTTAGTGTCTAAACCTATCATGCAGTGTCTAAACCTATCATGTAGAATCTAAACCTATCATGTAGAATCTAAACCTATCATGTAGAATCTAAACCTATCATGTAGTATCTAAACCTATCATGTAGTATCTAAACCTATCATGTAGTATCTAAACCTATCATGTAGTATCTAAACCTATCATGTAGAATCTAAACCTATCATGTAGAATCTAAACTTTTCATGTAGAATCTAAACCTATCATGTAGAATCTAAACCTATCATGTAGAATCTAAACCTATCATGTAGTATCTAAACCTATCATGTAGTATCTAAACCTATCATGTAGTATCTAAACCTATCATGTAGTATCTAAACCTATCATGTAGTATCTAAACCTATCATGTAGTATCTAAACCTATCATGTAGTATCTAAACCTATCATGTAGTATCTAAACCTATCATGTAGTATCTAAACCTATCATGTAGTATCTAAACATATCATGTAGTATCTAAACCTATCATGTAGTATCTAAACCTGTCATGTAGTATCTAAACCTGTCATGTAGTATCTAAACATGTCATGTAGTGTCTAAACCTATCATGTAGTGTCTAAACCTGTCATGTAGTGTCTAAACCTGTCATGTAGTGTCTAAACCTGTCATGTAGTGTCTAAACCTATCATGTAGTATCTAAACCTATCATGTATTATCTAAACCTATCATGTAGTATCTAAACCTATCAAGTAGTATCTAAACCTATCATTTAGTATCTAAACCTATCATGTAGTATCTAAACCTATCATGTAGTGTCTAAAACTATCATGTAGTATCTAAACCTATCATGTAGTATCTAAACCTATCATGTAGTGTCTAAACCTATCATGTAGAATCTAAACCTATCATGTAGAATCTAAACCTATCATGTAGTATCTAAACCTATCATGTAGTATCTAAACCTATCATGTAGTATCTAAACCTATCATGTAGTATCTAAACCTATCATGTAGTATCTAAACCTATCATGTAGTATCTAAACCTATCATGTAGAATCTAAACTTTTCATGTAGAATCTAAACCTATCATGTAGAATCTAAACCTATCATGTAGAATCTAAACCTATCATGTAGTATCTAAACCTATCATGTAGTATCTAAACCTATCATGTAGTATCTAAACCTATCATGTAGTATCTAAACCTATCATGTAGTATCTAAACCTATCATGTAGTATCTAAACCTATCATGTAGTACCTAAACCTATCATGTAGTATCTAAACCTATCATGTAGTATCTAAACCTATCATGTAGTATCTAAACCTATCATGTAGTATCTAAACCTATCATGTAGTATCTAAACCTATCATGTAGTATCTAAACCTATCATGTAGTATCTAAACCTATCATGTAGTATCTAAACATATCATGTAGTATCTAAACCTATCATGTAGTATCTAAACCTATCATGTAGTATCTAAACCTGTCATGTAGTATCTAAACCTGTCATGTAGTATCTAAACATATCATGTAGTGTCTAAACCTATCATGTAGTTTCTAAACCTGTCATGTAGTGTCTAAACCTATCATGTAGTGTCTAAACCTGTCATGTAGTATCTAAACCTATCATGTAGTATCTAAACCTATCATGTAGTATCTAAACCTATCATGTAGTATCTAAACCTATCAAGTAGTATCTAAACCTATCATTTAGTATCTAAACCTATCATGTAGTATCTAAACCTATCATGTAGTGTCTAAAACTATCATGTAGTATCTAAACCTATCATGTAGTATCTAAACCTATCATGTAGTGTCTACACCTATCATGTAGAATCTAAACCTATCATGTAGTATCTAAACCTATCATGTAGTATCTAAACCTATCATGTAGAATCTAAACCTATCATGTAGAATCTAAACCTACCGTGTAGAATCTAAACCTATCGTGTAGTATCTAAACCTATCATGTAGTATCTAAACCTATCATGTAGTATCTAAACCTATCATGTAGTATCTAAACCTATCATGTAGTGTCTAAACCTATCATGTAGTGTCTAAACCTATCATGTAGTGTCTAAACCTATCATGTAGTGTCTAAACCTGTCATGTAGTGTCTAAACCTGTCATGTAGTATCTAAACCTATCATGTAGTATCTAAACCTATCATGTAGTATCTAAACCTATCATGTAGTATCTAAACCTATCATGTAGTATCTAAACCTATCACTTAGTATCTAAACCTATCACGTAGTATCTAAACCTATCACGTAGTGTCTAAAACTATCACGTAGTATCTAAACCTATCATGTAGTATCTAAACCTATCATGTAGTATCTAAACCTATCATGTAGAATCTAAACCTATCATGTAGAATCTAAACCTATCATGTAGAATCTAAACCTATCGTGTAGTATCTAAACCTATCATGTAGTATCTAAACCTATCATGTAGTATCTAAACCTATCATGTAGTATCTAAACCTATCATGTAGTGTCTAAACCTATCATGTAGTGTCTAAACCTATCATGTAGTGTCTAAACCTATCATGTAGTGTCTAAACCTGTCATGTAGTGTCTAAACCTGTCATGTAGTATCTAAACCTATCATGCAGTATCTAAACCTATCATGTAGTATCTAAACCTATCATGTAGTATCTAAACCTATCATGTAGTATCTAAACCTATCACTTAGTATCTAAACCTATCACGTAGTATCTAAACCTATCACGTAGTGTCTAAAACTATCACGTAGTATCTAAACCTATCATGTAGTATCTAAACCTATCATTTAGTGTCTAAACCTATCATGTAGAATCTAAACCTATCATGTAGAATCTAAACCTGTCATGTAGTATCTAAACATATCATGTAGTGTCTAAACCTATCATGTAGTGTCTAAACCTGTCATGTAGTGTCTAAACCTGTCATGTAGTGTCTAAACCTGTCATGTAGTGTCTAAACCTATCATGTAGTATCTAAACCTATCATGTAGTATCTAAACCTATCATGTAGTATCTAAACCTATCAAGTAGTATCTAAACCTATCATTTAGTATCTAAACCTATCATGTAGTATCTAAACCTATCATGTAGTGTCTAAAACTATCATGTAGTATCTAAACCTATCATGTAGTATCTAAACATATCATGTAGTGTCTAAACCTATCATGTAGAATCTAAACCTATCATGTAGAATCTAAACCTATCATGTAGTATCTAAACCTATCATGTAGTATCTAAACCTATCATGTAGTATCTAAACCTATCATGTAGTATCTAAACCTATCATGTAGTATCTAAACCTATCATGTAGTATCTAAACCTATCATGTAGTATCTAAACCTATCATGTAGAATCTAAACCTATCATGTAGAATCTAAACTTTTCATGTAGAATCTAAACCTATCATGTAGAATCTAAACCTATCATGTAGAATCTAAACCTATCATGTAGTATCTAAACCTATCATGTAGTATCTAAACCTATCATGTAGTATCTAAACCTATCATGTAGTATCTAAACCTATCATGTAGTATCTAAACCTATCATGTAGTATCTAAACCTATCATGTAGTACCTAAACCTATCATGTAGTATCTAAACCTATCATGTAGTGTCTAAACCTATCATGTAGAATCTAAACCTATCATGTAGAATCTAAACCTATCATGTAGTATCTAAACCTATCATGTAGTATCTAAACCTATCATGTAGTATCTAAACCTATCATGTAGTATCTAAACCTATCATGTAGTATCTAAACCTATCATGTAGTATCTAAACCTATCATGTAGAATCTAAACCTATCATGTAGAATCTAAACTTTTCATGTAGAATCTAAACCTATCATGTAGAATCTAAACCTATCATGTAGAATCTAAACCTATCATGTAGTATCTAAACCTATCATGTAGTATCTAAACCTATCATGTAGTATCTAAACCTATCATGTAGTACCTAAACCTATCATGTAGTATCTAAACCTATCATGTAGTATCTAAACCTATCATGTAGTACCTAAACCTATCATGTAGTATCTAAACCTATCATGTAGTATCTAAACCTATCATGTAGTATCTAAACCTATAAACCTATCATGTAGTATCTAAACCTATCATGTAGTATCTAAACCTATCATGTAGTATCTAAACCTATCATGTAGTATCTAAACCTATCATGTAGTATCTAAACCTATCATGTAGTATCTAAACCTGTCATGTAGTATCTAAACCTGTCATGTAGTATCTAAACATATCATGTAGTGTCTAAACCTATCATGTAGTGTCTAAACCTGTCATGTAGTGTCTAAACCTGTCATGTAGTGTCTAAACCTATCATGTAGTGTCTAAACCTGTCATGTAGTATCTAAACCTATCATGTAGTATCTAAACCTATCATGTAGTATCTAAACCTATCATGTAGTATCTAAACCTATCAAGTAGTATCTAAACCTATCATTTAGTATCTAAACCTATCATGTAGTATCTAAACCTATCATGTAGTGTCTAAAACTATCATGTAGTATCTAAACCTATCATGTAGTATCTAAACCTATCATGTAGTGTCTACACCTATCATGTAGAATCTAAACCTACCATGTAGTGTCTAAACCTATCGTGTAGTATCTAAACCTATCATGTAGTATCTAAACCTATCATGTAGAATCTAAACCTATCATGTAGAATCTAAACCTATCATGTAGAATCTAAACCTATCATGTAGTATCTAAACCTATCATGTAGTATCTAAACCTATCATGTAGTGTCTAAACCTATCAAGTAGTATCTAAACCTATCATGTAGTATCTAAACCTATCATGTAGAATCTAAACCTATCATGTAGAATCTAAACCTATCATGTAGAATCTAAACCTATCATGTAGTATCTAAACCTATCATGTAGTATCTAAACCTATCATGTAGTATCTAAACCTATCATGTAGTATCTAAACCTATCATGTAGTATCTAAACCTATCATGTAGTATCTAAACCTATCATGTAGTATCTAAACCTATCATGTAGTATCTAAACCTATCATGTAGTATCTAAACCTATCATGTAGTATCTAAACCTATCATGTAGTATCTAAACCTATCATGTAGTATCTAAACCTATCATGTAGTATCTAAAAATGTCATGTAGTATCTAAACCTGTCATGTAGTATCTAAACATATCATGTAGTATCTAAACATATCATGTAGTGTCTAAACCTATCATGTAGTGTCTAAACCTATCATGTAGTGTCTAAACCTATCATGTAGTGTCTAAACATGTCATGTAGTATCTAAACCTATCATGTAGTATCTAAACCTATCATGTAGTATCTAAACTTATCATGTAGTATCTAAACCTATCATGTGGTATCTAAACCTATCATGTAGTATCTAAACCTATCATGTAGTATGTAAACCTATCATGTAGTGTCTAAACCTATCATGTAGCATCTAAACCTATCATGTAGTATCTAAACCTATCATGTAGTGTCTAAACCTATCATGTATCTAAACCTATCATGTAGAATCTAAACCTATCATGTAGAATCTAAACCTATCATGTAGAATCTAAACCTATCATGTAGATTCTAAACCTATCATGTAGAATCTAAACCTATCATGTAGTGTCTAAACCTATCATGTAGTATCTAAACCTATCATGTAGTATCTAAACCTATCATGTAGTATCTAAACCTATCATGTAGTGTCTAAACCTATCATGTAGTGTCTAAACATGTTATGTAGTATCTAAACCTATCATGTAGTATCTAAACCTATCATGTAGTATCTAAACCTATCATGTAGTATCTAAACCTATCATGTAGTATCTAAACCTATCATGTAGTATGTAAACCTATCATGTAGTGTCTAAACCTATCATGTAGTATCTAAACCTATCATGTAGTGTCTAAACCTATCATGTAGTGTCTAAACCTATCATGTAGTATCTAAACCTATCATGTAGAATCTAAACCTATCATGTAGAATCTAAACCTATCATGTAGAATCTAAACCTATCATGTAGAATCTAAACCTATCATGTAGAATCTAAACCTATCATGTAGAATCTAAACCTATCATGTAGTATCTAAACCTATCATGTAGTATCTAAACCTATCATGTAGTATCTAAACCTATCATGTAGTGTCTAAACCTATCATGTAGTATCTAAACCTATCATGTAGTATCTAAACCTATCATGTAGAATCTAAACCTATCATGTAGAATCTAAACCTATCGTGTAGAATCTAAACCTATCGTGTAGTATCTAAACCTATCGTGTAGTATCTAAACCTATCGTGTAGTATCTAAACCTATCGTGTAGTATCTAAACCTATCATGTAGTATCTAAACCTATCATGTAGTATCTAAACCTGTCATGTAGTATCTAAACCTATCATGTAGTATCTAAACCTATCATGTAGTATCTAAACCTATCATGTAGTATCTAAACCTATCATGTAGTGTCTAAACCTATCATGTAGTATCTAAACCTATCATGTAGTATCTAAACCTATCATATAGAATCTAAACCTATCGTGTAGAATCTAAACCTATCATGTAGAATCTAAACCTATCATGTAGAATCTAAACCTATCATGTAGTATCTAAACCTATCATGTAGTATCTAAACCTATCATGTAGTATCTAAACCTATCATGTAGTATCTAAACCTATCATGTAGTATCTAAACCTATCATGTAGTATCTAAACATATCATGTAGTATCTAAACCTATCATGTAGTATCTAAACCTATCATGTAGTATCTAAACCTATCATGTAGTATCTAAACCTATCATGTAGTATCTAAACCTGTCATGTAGTATCTAAACCTGTTATGTAGTATCTAAACATGTCATGTAGTATCTAAACATATCATGTAGTGTCTAAACCTATCATGTAGTGTCTAAACCTATCATGTAGTGTCTAAACCTATCATGTAGTGTCTAAACCTGTCATGTAGTATCTAAACCTATCATGTCGTATCTAAACCTATCATGTAGTATCTAAACCTATCATGTAGTGTCTAAACCTATCATGTAGTGTCTAAACCTATCATGTAGTGTCTAAACCTGTCATGTAGTGTCTAAACCTGTCATGTAGAGTCTAAACCTATCATGTAGAATCTAAACCTATCATGTAGAATCTAAACCTATCATGTAGTATCTAAACCTATCATGTAGTATCTAAACCTATCATGTAGTATCTAAACATATCATGTAGTATCTAAACCAATCATGTAGTGTCTAAATCTATCATGTAGTATCTAAACCTATCATGTAGTATCTAAACCTATCATGTAGAATCTAAACCTATCATGTAGAATCTAAACCTATCATGTAGAATCTAAACCTATCATGTAGATTCTAAACCTATCATGTAGAATCTAAACCTATCATGTAGTGTCTAAACCTATCATGTAGTGTCTAAACCTATCATGTAGTATCTAAACCTATCATGTAGTATCTAAACCTATCATGTAGTATCTAAACCTATCATGTAGTGTCTAAACCTATCATGTAGTGTCTAAACATGTTATGTAGTATCTAAACCTATCATGTAGTATCTAAACCTATCATGTAGTATCTAAACCTATCATGTAGTATCTAAACCTATCATGTAGTATCTAAACCTATCATGTAGTGTCTAAACCTATCATGTAGTATCTAAACCTATCATGTAGTGTCTAAACCTATCATGTAGTGTCTAAACCTATCATGTAGTATCTAAACCTATCATGTAGAATCTAAACCTATCATGTAGAATCTAAACCTATCATGTAGAATCTAAACCTATCATGTAGAATCTAAACCTATCATGTAGAATCTAAACCTATCATGTAGTATCTAAACCTATCATGTAGTATCTAAACCTATCATGTAGTATCTAAACCTATCATGTAGTGTCTAAACCTATCATGTAGTATCTAAACCTATCATGTAGTATCTAAACCTATCATGTAGAATCTAAACCTATCATGTAGAATCTAAACCTATCGTGTAGAATCTAAACCTATCGTGTAGTATCTAAACCTATCGTGTAGTATCTAAACCTATCGTGTAGTATCTAAACCTATCGTGTAGTATCTAAACCTATCGTGTAGTATCTAAACCTATCGTGTAGTATCTAAACCTATCATGTATTATCTAAACCTATCATGTAGGATCTAAACCTATCATGTAGTATCTAAACCTATCATGTAGTATCTAAACCTATCATGTAGTATCTAAACCTATCATGTAGTATCTAAACCTATCATGTAGTATCTAAACCTATCATGTAGTATCTAAACCTGTCATGTAGTATCTAAACCTATCATGTAGTATCTAAACCTATCATGTAGTATCTAAACCTATCATGTAGTATCTAAACCTATCATGTAGTGTCTAAACCTATCATGTAGTATCTAAACCTATCATGTAGTATCTAAACCTATCATGTAGAATCTAAACCTATCATGTAGAATCTAAACCTATCATGTAGAATCTAAACCTATCATGTAGAATCTAAACCTATCATGTAGTATCTAAACCTATCATGTAGTATCTAAACCTATCATGTAGTATCTAAACCTATCATGTAGTATCTAAACCTATCATGTAGTATCTAAACCTATCATGTAGTATCTAAACCTATCATGTAGTATCTAAACCTATCATGTAGTATCTAAACCTATCATGTATTATCTAAACCTATCATGTAGTATCTAAACCTGTCATGTAGTATCTAAACCTGTTATGTAGTATCTAAACCTGTCATGTAGTATCTAAACATATCATGTAGTGTCTAAACCTATCATGTAGTGTCTAAACCTATCATGTAGTGTCTAAACCTATCATGTAGTGTCTAAACCTGTCATGTAGTATCTAAACCTATCATGTCGTATCTAAACCTATCATGTAGTATCTAAACCTATCATGTAGTGTCTAAACCTATCATGTAGTGTCTAAACCTATCATGTAGTGTCTAAACCTGTCATGTAGTGTCTAAACCTGTCATGTAGAGTCTAAACCTATCATGTAGAATCTAAACCTATCATGTAGAATCTAAACCTATCATGTAGTATCTAAACCTATCATGTAGTATCTAAACCTATCATGTAGTATCTAAACATATCATGTAGTATCTAAACCAATCATGTAGTGTCTAAATCTATCATGTAGTATCTAAACCTATCATGTAGTATCTAAACCTATCATGTAGAATCTAAACCTATCATGTAGAATCTAAACCTATCATGTAGAATCTAAACCTATCATGTAGTATCTAAAGCTATCATGTAGTATCTAAAGCTATCATGTAGTATCTAAAGCTATCATGTGGTATCTAAAGCTATCATGTAGTATCTAAAGCTATCATGTAGAATCTAAACCTATCATGTAGTATCTAAAGCTATCATGTAGTATCTAAAGCTATCATGTAGTATCTAAAGCTATCATGTAGTATCTAAAGCTATCATGTAGTATCTAAAGCTATCATGTAGTATCTAAAGCTATCATGTAGTATCTAAACCTATCATGTAGTTTCTAAACCTATCATGTAGTATCTAAACCTATCATGAAGTATCCAAACCTATCATGTAGTATCTAAACCTATCATGTAGTATCTAAACCTATCAAGTAGTATCTAAACCTATCATGTAGTATCTAAACCTATCATGTAGTATCTAAACCTATCATGTAGTATCTAAACCTATCATGTAGTATCTAAACCTATCATGTAGTATCTAAACCTGTCATGTAGTATCTAAACCTGTCATGTAGTATCTAAACATATCATGTAGTCTCTAAACCTATCATGTAGTGTCTAAACCTATCATGTAGTGTCTAAACCTATCATGTAGTGTCTAAACCTGTCATGTAGTATCTAAACCTGTCATGTAGTATCTAAACCTATCATGTAGTGTCTAAACCTATCATGTAGTGTCTAAACCTGTCATGTAGTATCTAAACCTGTCATGTAGTATCTAAACCTATCATGTAGAATCTAAACCTATCATGTAGAATCTAAACCTATCATGTAGTATCTAAACCTATCATGTAGTATCTAAACCTATCATGTAGTATCTAAACCTATCATGTTGTTTCTAAACCTATCATGTAGTATCTAAACCTATCATGTAGTATCTAAACCTATCATGTAGTTTCTAAACCTATCATGTAGTATCTAAACCTATCATGAAGTATCTAAACCTATCATGTAGTATCTAAACCTATCATGTAGTATCTAAACCTATCATGTAGTATCTAAACCTATCATGTAGTATCTAAACCTATCATGTAGTATCTAAACCTATCATGTAGTATCTAAACCTATCATGTAGTATCTAAACCTATCATGTAGTATCTAAACCTATCATGTAGTATCTAAACCTGTCATGTAGTATCTAAACCTGTCATGTAGTATCTAAACATATCATGTAGTCTCTAAACCTATCATGTAGTGTCTAAACCTATCATGTAGTGTCTAAACCTATCTTGTAGTGTCTATACCTGTCATGTAGAATCTAAACCTATCATGTAGAATCTAAACCTATCATGTAGAATCTAAACCTATCATGTAGTATCTAAACCTATCATGTAGTATCTAAACCTATCATGTAGTATCTAAACCTATCATGTAGTATCTAAACCTATCATGTAGTATCTAAACCTATCATGTAGAATCTAAACCTATCATGTAGAATCTAAACCTATCATGTAGAATCTAAACCTATCATGTAGTATCTAAACCTATCATGTAGTATCTAAACCTATCATGTAGTATCTAAACCTATCATGTAGTATCTAAACCTATCATGTAGTATCTAAACCTATCATGTAGTATCTAAACCTATCATGTAGTATCTAAACCTATCATGTAGTATCTAAACCTATCATGTAGTATCTAAACCTATCATGTAGTATCAAAACCTGTCATGTAGTATCTAAACCTGTTATGTAGTATCTAAACCTGTCATGTAGTATCTAAACATATCATGTAGTGTCTAAACCTATCATGTAGTGTCTAAACCTATCATGTAGTGTCTAAACCTATCATGTAGTGTCTAAACCTGTCATGTAGTATCTAAACCTATCATGTCGTATCTAAACCTATCATGTAGTATCTAAACCTATCATGTAGTGTCTAAACCTATCATGTAGTGTCTAAACCTATCATGTAGTGTCTAAACCTGTCATGTAGTGTCTAAACCTGTCATGTAGAGTCTAAACCTATCATGTAGAATCTAAACCTATCATGTAGAATCTAAACCTATCATGTAGTATCTAAACCTATCATGTAGTATCTAAACCTATCTTGTAGTATCTAAACATATCATGTAGTATCTAAACCAATCAGGTAGTGTCTAAATCTATCATGTAGTATCTATACCTATCATGTAGTATCTAAACCTATCATGTAGAATCTAAACCTATCATGTAGAATCTAAACCTATCATGTAGAATCTAAACCTATCATGTAGTATCTAAAGCTATCATGTAGTATCTAAAGCTATCATGTAGTATCTAAAGCTATCATGTAGTATCTAAAGCTATCATGTAGTATCTAAAGCTATCATGTAGTATCTAAACCTATCATGTAGTTTCTAAACCTATCATGTAGTATCTAAACCTATCATGAAGTATCTAAACCTATCATGTAGTATCTAAACCTATCATGTAGTATCTAAACCTATCAAGTAGTATCTAAACATATCATGTAGTATCTAAACCTATCATGTAGTATCTAAACCTATCATGTAGTATCTAAACCTATCATGTAGTATCTAAACCTATCATGTAGTATCTAAACCTGTCATGTAGTATCTAAACCTGTCATGTAGTATCTAAACATATCATGTAGTCTCTAAACCTATCATGTAGTGTCTAAACCTATCATGTAGTGTCTAAACCTATCATGTAGTGTCTAAACCTGTCATGTAGTATCTAAACCTGTCATGTAGTATCTAAACCTATCATGTAGTGTCTAAACCTATCATGTAGTGTCTAAACCTGTCATGTAGTATCTAAACCTGTCATGTAGTATCTAAACCTATCATGTAGATTCTAAACCTATCATGTAGAATCTAAACCTATCATGTAGTATCTAAACCTATCATGTAGTATCTAAACCTATCATGTAGTATCTAAACCTATCATGTAGTATCTAAACCTATCATGTAGTATCTAAACCTATCATGTAGTATCTAAACCTATCATGTAGTATCTAAACCTGTCATGTAGTATCTAAACCTGTTATGTAGTATCTAAACCTGTCATGTAGTATCTAAACATATCATGTAGTGTCTAAACCTATCATGTAGTGTCTAAACCTATCATGTAGTGTCTAAACCTATCATGTAGTGTCTAAACCTGTCATGTAGTATCTAAACCTATCATGTCGTATCTAAACCTATCATGTAGTATCTAAACCTATCATGTAGTGTCTAAACCTATCATGTAGTGTCTAAACCTATCATGTAGTGTCTAAACCTGTCATGTAGTGTCTAAACCTGTCATGTAGAGTCTAAACCTATCATGTAGTGTCTAAACCTGTCATGTAATATCTAAACCTATCATGTCGTATCTAAACCTATCATGTAGTATCTAAACCTATCATGTAGTATCTAAACCTATCATGTAGTATCTAAACCTATCATGTAGTATCTAAACCTGTCATGTAGTATCTAAACCTGTCATGTAGTATCTAAACATATCATGTAGTCTCTAAACCTATCATGTAGTGTCTAAACCTATCATGTAGTGTCTAAACCTATCTTGTAGTGTCTATACCTGTCATGTAGAATCTAAACCTATCATGTAGAATCTAAACCTATCATGTAGAATCTAAACCTATCATGTAGTATCTAAACCTATCATGTAGTATCTAAACCTATCATGTAGTATCTAAACCTATCATGTAGTATCTAAACCTATCATGTAGTATCTAAACCTATCATGTAGAATCTAAACCTATCATGTAGAATCTAAACCTATCATGTAGAATCTAAACCTATCATGTAGTATCTAAACCTATCATGTAGTATCTAAACCTATCATGTAGTATCTAAACCTATCATGTAGTATCTAAACCTATCATGTAGTATCTAAACCTATCATGTAGTATCTAAACCTATCATGTAGTATCTAAACCTATCATGTAGTATCTAAACCTATCATGTAGTATCTAAACCTATCATGTAGTATCAAAACCTGTCATGTAGTATCTAAACCTGTTATGTAGTATCTAAACCTGTCATGTAGTATCTAAACATATCATGTAGTGTCTAAACCTATCATGTAGTGTCTAAACCTATCATGTAGTGTCTAAACCTATCATGTAGTGTCTAAACCTGTCATGTAGTATCTAAACCTATCATGTCGTATCTAAACCTATCATGTAGTATCTAAACCTATCATGTAGTGTCTAAACCTATCATGTAGTGTCTAAACCTATCATGTAGTGTCTAAACCTGTCATGTAGTGTCTAAACCTGTCATGTAGAGTCTAAACCTATCATGTAGAATCTAAACCTATCATGTAGAATCTAAACCTATCATGTAGTATCTAAGCCTATCATGTAGTATCTAAACCTATCTTGTAGTATCTAAACATATCATGTAGTATCTAAACCAATCAGGTAGTGTCTAAATCTATCATGTAGTATCTATACCTATCATGTAGTATCTAAACCTATCATGTAGAATCTAAACCTATCATGTAGAATCTAAACCTATCATGTAGAATCTAAACCTATCATGTAGTATCTAAAGCTATCATGTAGTATCTAAAGCTATCATGTAGTATCTAAAGCTATCATGTAGTATCTAAAGCTATCATGTAGTATCTAAAGCTATCATGTAGTATCTAAACCTATCATGTAGTTTCTAAACCTATCATGTAGTATCTAAACCTATCATGAAGTATCTAAACCTATCATGTAGTATCTAAACCTATCATGTAGTATCTAAACCTATCAAGTAGTATCTAAACCTATCATGTAGTATCTAAACCTATCATGTAGTATCTAAACCTATCATGTAGTATCTAAACCTATCATGTAGTATCTAAACCTATCATGTAGTATCTAAACCTGTCATGTAGTATCTAAACCTGTCATGTAGTATCTAAACATATCATGTAGTCTCTAAACCTATCATGTAGTGTCTAAACCTATCATGTAGTGTCTAAACCTATCATGTAGTGTCTAAACCTGTCATGTAGTATCTAAACCTGTCATGTAGTATCTAAACCTATCATGTAGTGTCTAAACCTATCATGTAGTGTCTAAACCTGTCATGTAGTATCTAAACCTGTCATGTAGTATCTAAACCTATCATGTAGATTCTAAACCTATCATGTAGAATCTAAACCTATCATGTAGTATCTAAACCTATCATGTAGTATCTAAACCTATCATGTAGTATCTAAACCTATCATGTAGTATCTAAACCTATCATGTAGTATCTAAACCTATCATGTAGTATCTAAACCTATCATGTAGTATCTAAACCTGTCATGTAGTATCTAAACCTGTTATGTAGTATCTAAACCTGTCATGTAGTATCTAAACATATCATGTAGTGTCTAAACCTATCATGTAGTGTCTAAACCTATCATGTAGTGTCTAAACCTATCATGTAGTGTCTAAACCTGTCATGTAGTATCTAAACCTATCATGTCGTATCTAAACCTATCATGTAGTATCTAAACCTATCATGTAGTGTCTAAACCTATCATGTAGTGTCTAAACCTATCATGTAGTGTCTAAACCTGTCATGTAGTGTCTAAACCTGTCATGTAGAGTCTAAACCTATCATGTAGAATCTAAACCTATCATGTAGAATCTAAACCTATCATGTAGTATCTAAACCTATCATGTAGTATCTAAACCTATCTTGTAGTATCTAAACATATCATGTAGTATCTAAACCAATCAGGTAGTGTCTAAATCTATCATGTAGTATCTATACCTATCATGTAGTATCTAAACCTATCATGTAGAATCTAAACCTATCATGTAGAATCTAAACCTATCATGTAGAATCTAAACCTATCATGTAGTATCTAAAGCTATCATGTAGTATCTAAAGCTATCATGTAGTATCTAAAGCTATCATGTAGTATCTAAAGCTATCATGTAGTATCTAAAGCTATCATGTAGTATCTAAACCTATCATGTAGTTTCTAAACCTATCATGTAGTATCTAAACCTATCATGTAGTATCTAAACCTATCATGAAGTATCTAAACCTATCATGCAGTATCTAAACCTATCATGTAGTATCTAAACCTATCATGTAGTATCTAAACCTATCATGTAGTATCTAAACCTATCATGTAGTATCTAAACCTATCATGTAGTATCTAAACCTATCATGTAGTATCTAAACCTATCATGTAGTATCTAAACCTATCATGTAGTATCTAAACCTGTCATGTAGTATCTAAACCTGTCATGTAGTGTCTAAACCTATCATGTAGTGTCTAAACCTATCTTGTAGTGTCTATACCTGTTATGTAGAATCTAAACCTATCATGTAGAATCTAAACCTATCATGTAGAATCTAAACCTATCATGTAGTATCTAAACCTATCATGTAGTATCTAAACCTATCATGTAGTATCTAAACCTATCATGTAGTATCTAAATCTATCATGTAGTATCTAAACCTATCATGTAGTGTCTAAACCTATCATGTAGTGTCTAAACCTGTCATGTAGTATCTAAACATATCATGTCGTATCTAAACCTATCATGTAGTATCTAAACCTATCATGTAGTATCTAAACCTATCATTTAGTATCTAAACCTATCATGTAGTATCTAAACCTATCATGTAGTGTCTAAACATATCATGTAGTATCTAAACATATCATGTAGTATCTAAACCTATCATGTAGAATCTAAACCTATCATGTAGAATCTAAACCTATCATGTAGAATCTAAACCTATCATGTAGTATCTAAACCTATCATGTAGTATCTAAACCTATCATGTAGTATCTAAACCTATCATGTAGTATCTAAACCTATCATGTAGTATCTAAACCTATCATGTAGTATCTAAACCTATCATGTAGTATCTAAACCTATCATGTAGTATCTAAACCTATCATGTAGTATCTAAACCTGTCATGTAGTATCTAAACCTGTTATGTAGTATCTAAACCTGTCATGTAGTATCTAAACATATCATGTAGTGTCTAAACCTATCATGTAGTGTCTAAACCTATCATGTAGTGTCTAAACCTATCATGTAGTGTCTAAACCTGTCATGTAATATCTAAACCTATCATGTCGTATCTAAACCTATCATGTAGTATCTAAACCTATCATGTAGTGTCTAAACCTATCATGTAGTGTCTAAACCTATCATGTAGTGTCTAAACCTGTCATGTAGTGTCTAAACCTGTCATGTAGAGTCTAAACCTATCATGTAGAATCTTAGCCTATCATGTAGAATCTAAACCTATCATGTAGTATCTAAACCTATCATGTAGTATCTAAACCTATCATGTAGTATCGAAACATATCATGTAGTATCTAAACCAATCATGTAGTGTCTAAATCTATCATGTAGTATCTAAACCTATCATGTAGTATCTAAACCTATCATGTAGAATCTAAACCTATCATGTAGAATCTAAACCTATCATGTAGAATCTAAACCTATCATGTAGTATCTAAAGCTATCATGTAGTATCTAAAGCTATCATGTAGTATCTAAAGCTATCATGTAGTATCTAAAGCTATCATGTAGTATCTAAAGCTATCATGTAGTATCTAAAGCTATCATGTAGTATCTAAACCTATCATGTAGTTTCTAAACCTATCATGTAGTATCTAAACCTATCATGAAGTATCTAAACCTATCATGTAGTATCTAAACCTATCATGTAGTATCTAAACCTATCAAGTAGTATCTAAACCTATCATGTAGTATCTAAACCTATCATGTAGTATCTAAACCTATCATGTAGTATCTAAACCTATCATGTAGTATCTAAACCTATCATGTAGTATCTAAACCTGTCATGTAGTATCTAAACCTGTCATGTAGTATCTAAACATATCATGTAGTCTCTAAACCTATCATGTAGTGTCTAAACCTATCATGTAGTGTCTAAACCTATCATGTAGTGTCTAAACCTGTCATGTAGTATCTAAACCTGTCATGTAGTATCTAAACCTATCATGTAGTGTCTAAACCTATCATGTAGTGTCTAAACCTGTCATGTAGTATCTAAACCTGTCATGTAGTATCTAAACCTATCATGTAGAATCTAAACCTATCATGTAGAATCTAAACCTATCATGTAGTATCTAAACCTATCATGTAGTATCTAAACCTATCATGTAGTATCTAAACCTATCATGTTGTTTCTAAACCTATCATGTAGTATCTAAACCTATCATGTAGTATCTAAACCTATAATGTAGTTTCTAAACCTATCATGTAGTATCTAAACCTATCATGTAGTATCTAAACCTATAATGTAGTTTCTAAACCTATCATGTAGTATCTAAACCTATCATGAAGTATCTAAACCTATCATGTAGTATCTAAACCTATCATGTAGTATCTAAACCTATCATGTAGTATCTAAACCTATCATGTAGTATCTAAACCTATCATGTAGTATCTAAACCTATCATGTAGTATCTAAACCTATCATGTAGTATCTAAACCTATCATGTAGTATCTAAACCTATCATGTAGTGTCTAAACCTATCATGTAGTATCTAAACCTATCATGTAGTATCTAAACCTATCATGTAGAATCTAAACCTATCATGTAGAATCTAAACCTATCATGTAGAATCTAAACCTATCATGTAGTATCTAAACCTATCATGTAGTATCTAAACCTATCATGTAGTGTCTAAACCTATCATGTAGTATCTAAACCTATCATGTAGTATCTAAACCTATCATGTAGAATCTAAACCTATCATGTAGAATCTAAACCTATCATGTAGAATCTAAACCTATCATGTAGTATCTAAACCTATCATGTAGTATCTAAACCTATCATGTAGTATCTAAACCTATCATGTAGTATCTAAACCTATCATGTAGTATCTAAACCTATCATGTAGTATCTAAACCTATCATGTAGTATCTAAACCTATCATGTAGTATCTAAACCTATCATGTAGTATCTAAACCTATCATGTAGTATCTAAAAATGTCATGTAGTATCTAAACCTGTCATGTAGTATCTAAACATATCATGTAGTATCTAAACATATCATGTAGTGTCTAAACCTATCATGTAGTGTCTAAACCTATCATGTAGTGTCTAAACCTATCATGTAGTATCTAAACCTATCATGTAGTATCTAAACCTATCATGTAGTATCTAAACATATCATGTAGTATCTAAACCTATCATGTAGTATCTAAACCTATCATGTAGTATCTAAACATATCATGTAGTGTCTAAACCTATCATGTAGTGTCTAAACCTATCATGTAGTGTCTAAACCTATCATGTAGTGTCTAAACATGTTATGTAGTATCTAAACCTATCATGTAGTATCTAAACCTATCATGTAGTATCTAAACCTATCATGTAGTATCTAAACCTATCATGTAGTATCTAAACCTATCATGTAGTATGTAAACCTATCATGTAGTGTCTAAACCTATTATGTAGTATCTAAACCTATCATGTAGTGTCTAAACCTATCATGTAGTGTCTAAACCTATCATGTAGTATCTAAACCTATCATGTAGAATCTAAACCTATCATGTAGAATCTAAACCTATCATGTAGAATCTAAACCTATCATGTAGAATCTAAACCTATCATGTAGTATCTAAACCTATCATGTAGTATCTAAACCTATCATGTAGTATCTAAACCTATCATGTAGTGTCTAAACCTATCATGTAGTATCTAAACCTATCATGTAGTATCTAAACCTATCATGTAGAATCTAAACCTATCATGTAGAATCTAAACCTATCGTGTAGAATCTAAACCTATCGTGTAGTATCTAAACCTATCGTGTAGTATCTAAACCTATCGTGTAGTATCTAAACCTATCGTGTAGTATCTAAACCTATCGTGTAGTATCTAAACCTATCGTGTGGTATCTAAACCTATCATGTAGTATCTAAACCTATCATGTAGGATCTAAACCTATCATGTAGTATCTAAACCTATCATGTAGTATCTAAACCTATCATGTAGTATCTAAACCTATCATGTAGTATCTAAACCTATCATGTAGTATCTAAACCTATCATGTAGTATCTAAACCTGTCATGTAGTATCTAAACCTATCATGTAGTATCTAAACCTATCATGTAGTATCTAAACCTATCATGTAGTGTCTAAACCTATCATGTAGTATCTAAACCTATCATGTAGTATCTAAACCTATCATGTAGAATCTAAACCTATCATGTAGAATCTAAACCTATCATGTAGAATCTAAACCTATCATGTAGAATCTAAACCTATCATGTAGTATCTAAACCTATCATGTAGTATCTAAACCTATCATGTAGTATCTAAACCTATCATGTAGGATCTAAACCTATCATGTAGTATCTAAACCTATCATGTAGTATCTAAACCTATCATGTAGTATCTAAACCTATCATGTAGTATCTAAACCTATCATGTAGTATCTAAACCTATCATGTAGTATCTAAACCTGTCATGTAGTATCTAAACCTGTTATGTAGTATCTAAACCTGTCATGTAGTATCTAAACATATCATGTAGTGTCTAAACCTATCATGTAGTGTCTAAACCTATCATGTAGTGTCTAAACCTATCATGTAGTGTCTAAACCTGTCATGTAGTATCTAAACCTATCATGTCGTATCTAAACCTATCATGTAGTATCTAAACCTATCATGTAGTGTCTAAACCTATCATGTAGTGTCTAAACCTATCATGTAGTGTCTAAACCTGTCATGTAGTGTCTAAACCTGTCATGTAGAGTCTAAACCTATCATGTAGAATTTAAACCTATCATGTAGAATCTAAACCTATCATGTAGTATCTAAACCTATCATGTAGTATCTAAACATATCATGTAGTATCTAAACCAATCATGTAGTGTCTAAATCTATCATGTAGTATCTAAACCTATCATGTAGTATCTAAACCTGTCATGTAGTATCTAAACATATCATGTAGTCTCTAAACCTATCATGTAGTGTCTAAACCTATCATGTAGTGTCTAAACCTATCATGTAGTGTCTAAACCTGTCATGTAGTATCTAAACCTGTCATGTAGTATCTAAACCTATCATGTAGTGTCTAAACCTATCATGTAGTGTCTAAACCTGTCATGTAGTATCTAAACCTGTCATGTAGTATCTAAACCTATCATGTAGAATCTAAACCTATCATGTAGAATCTAAACCTATCATGTAGTATCTAAACCTATCATGTAGTATCTAAACCTATCATGTAGTATCTAAACCTATCATGTTGTTTCTAAACCTATCATGTAGTATCTAAACCTATCATGTAGTATCTAAACCTATAATGTAGTTTCTAAACCTATCATGTAGTATCTAAACCTATCATGAAGTATCTAAACCTATCATGTAGTATCTAAACCTATCATGTAGTATCTAAACCTATCATGTAGTATCTAAACCTATCATGTAGTATCTAAACCTATCATGTAGTATCTAAACCTATCATGTAGTATCTAAACCTATCATGTAGTATCTAAACCTATCATGTAGTATCTAAACCTATCATGTAGTGTCTAAACCTATCATGTAGTATCTAAACCTATCATGTAGTATCTAAACCTATCATGTAGAATCTAAACCTATCATGTAGAATCTAAACCTATCATGTAGAATCTAAACCTATCATGTAGTATCTAAACCTATCATGTAGTATCTAAACCTATCATGTAGTGTCTAAACCTATCATGTAGTATCTAAACCTATCATGTAGTATCTAAACCTATCATGTAGAATCTAAACCTATCATGTAGAATCTAAACCTATCATGTAGAATCTAAACCTATCATGTAGTATCTAAACCTATCATGTAGTATCTAAACCTATCATGTAGTATCTAAACCTATCATGTAGTATCTAAACCTATCATGTAGTATCTAAACCTATCATGTAGTATCTAAACCTATCATGTAGTATCTAAACCTATCATGTAGTATCTAAACCTATCATGTAGTATCTAAACCTATCATGTAGTATCTAAACCTATCATGTAGTATCTAAACCTATCATGTAGTATCTAAACCTATCATGTAGTATCTAAACCTATCATGTAGTATCTAAAAATGTCATGTAGTATCTAAACCTGTCATGTAGTATCTAAACATATCATGTAGTATCTAAACATATCATGTAGTGTCTAAACCTATCATGTAGTGTCTAAACCTATCATGTAGTGTCTAAACCTATCATGTAGTATCTAAACCTATCATGTAGTATCTAAACCTATCATGTAGTATCTAAACATATCATGTAGTATCTAAACCTATCATGTAGTATCTAAACCTATCATGTAGTATCTAAACATATCATGTAGTGTCTAAACCTATCATGTAGTGTCTAAACCTATCATGTAGTGTCTAAACCTATCATGTAGTGTCTAAACATGTTATGTAGTATCTAAACCTATCATGTAGTATCTAAACCTATCATGTAGTATCTAAACCTATCATGTAGTATCTAAACCTATCATGTAGTATCTAAACCTATCATGTAGTATGTAAACCTATCATGTAGTGTCTAAACCTATCATGTAGTATCTAAACCTATCATGTAGTGTCTAAACCTATCATGTAGTGTCTAAACCTATCATGTAGTATCTAAACCTATCATGTAGAATCTAAACCTATCATGTAGAATCTAAACCTATCATGTAGAATCTAAACCTATCATGTAGAATCTAAACCTATCATGTAGTATCTAAACCTATCATGTAGTATCTAAACCTATCATGTAGTATCTAAACCTATCATGTAGTGTCTAAACCTATCATGTAGTATCTAAACCTATCATGTAGTATCTAAACCTATCATGTAGAATCTAAACCTATCATGTAGAATCTAAACCTATCGTGTAGAATCTAAACCTATCGTGTAGTATCTAAACCTATCGTGTAGTATCTAAACCTATCGTGTAGTATCTAAACCTATCGTGTAGTATCTAAACCTATCGTGTAGTATCTAAACCTATCGTGTAGTATCTAAACCTATCATGTAGTATCTAAACCTATCATGTAGGATCTAAACCTATCATGTAGTATCTAAACCTATCATGTAGTATCTAAACCTATCATGTAGTATCTAAACCTATCATGTAGTATCTAAACCTATCATGTAGTATCTAAACCTATCATGTAGTATCTAAACCTGTCATGTAGTATCTAAACCTATCATGTAGTATCTAAACCTATCATGTAGTATCTAAACCTATCATGTAGTGTCTAAACCTATCATGTAGTATCTAAACCTATCATGTAGTATCTAAACCTATCATGTAGAATCTAAACCTATCATGTAGAATCTAAACCTATCATGTAGAATCTAAACCTATCATGTAGAATCTAAACCTATCATGTAGTATCTAAACCTATCATGTAGTATCTAAACCTATCATGTAGTATCTAAACCTATCATGTAGGATCTAAACCTATCATGTAGTATCTAAACCTATCATGTAGTATCTAAACCTATCATGTAGTATCTAAACCTATCATGTAGTATCTAAACCTATCATGTAGTATCTAAACCTATCATGTAGTATCTAAACCTGTCATGTAGTATCTAAACCTGTTATGTAGTATCTAAACCTGTCATGTAGTATCTAAACATATCATGTAGTGTCTAAACCTATCATGTAGTGTCTAAACCTATCATGTAGTGTCTAAACCTATCATGTAGTGTCTAAACCTGTCATGTAGTATCTAAACCTATCATGTCGTATCTAAACCTATCATGTAGTATCTAAACCTATCATGTAGTGTCTAAACCTATCATGTAGTGTCTAAACCTATCATGTAGTGTCTAAACCTGTCATGTAGTGTCTAAACCTGTCATGTAGAGTCTAAACCTATCATGTAGAATTTAAACCTATCATGTAGAATCTAAACCTATCATGTAGTATCTAAACCTATCATGTAGTATCTAAACCTATCATGTAGTATCTAAACATATCATGTAGTATCTAAACCAATCATGTAGTGTCTAAATCTATCATGTAGTATCTAAACCTATCATGTAGTATCTAAACCTATCATGTAGAATCTAAACCTATCATGTAGAATCTAAACCTATCATGTAGAATCTAAACCTATCATGTAGTATCTAAAGCTATCATGTAGTATCTAAAGCTATCATGTAGTATCTAAAGCTATCATGTAGTATCTAAAGCTATCATGTAGTATCTAAAGCTATCATGTAGTATCTAAAGCTATCATGTAGTTTCTAAACCTATCATGTAGTATCTAAACCTATCATGAAGTATCTAAACCTATCATGTAGTATCTAAACCTATCATGTAGTATCTAAACCTATCAAGTAGTATCTAAACCTATCATGTAGTATCTAAACCTATCATGTCGTATCTAAACCTATCATGTAGTATCTAAACCTATCATGTAGTATCTAAACCTATCATGTAGTATCTAAACCTGTCATGTAGTATCTAAACATATCATGTAGTCTCTAAACCTATCATGTAGTGTCTAAACCTATCATGTAGTGTCTAAACCTATCATGTAGTGTCTAAACCTGTCATGTAGTATCTAAACCTGTCATGTAGTATCTAAACCTATCATGTAGTGTCTAAACCTATCATGTAGTGTCTAAACCTGTCATGTAGTATCTAAACCTGTCATGTAGTATCTAAACCTATCATGTAGAATCTAAACCTATCATGTAGAATCTAAACCTATCATGTAGTATCTAAACCTATCATGTAGTATCTAAACCTATCATGTAGTATCTAAACCTATCATGTTGTTTCTAAACCTATCATGTAGTATCTAAACCTATCATGTAGTATCTAAACCTATCATGTAGTTTCTAAACCTATCATGTAGTATCTAAACCTATCATGAAGTATCTAAACCTATCATGTAGTATCTAAACCTATCATGTAGTATCTAAACCTATCATGTAGAATCTAAACCTATCATGTAGTATCTAAACCTATCATGTAGTATCTAAACCTATCATGTAGTATCTAAACCTATCATGTAGTATCTAAACCTATCATGTAGTATCTAAACCTGTCATGTAGTATCTAAACCTGTCATGTAGTATCTAAACATATCATGTAGTCTCTAAACCTATCATGTAGTGTCTAAACCTATCATGTAGTGTCTAAACCTATCTTGTAGTGTCTATACCTGTCATGTAGAATCTAAACCTATCATGTAGAATCTAAACCTATCATGTAGAATCTAAACCTATCATGTAGTATCTAAACCTATCATGTAGTATCTAAACCTATCATGTAGTATCTAAACCTATCATGTAGTATCTAAATCTATCATGTAGTATCTAAACCTATCATGTAGTGTCTAAACCTATCATGTAGTGTCTAAACCTGTCATGTAGTATCTAAACATATCATGTCGTATCTAAACCTATCATGCAGTATCTAAACCTATCATGTAGTATCTCAACTTATCATGTAGTATCTAAACCTATCATTTAGTATCTAAACCTATCATGTAGTATCTAAACCTATCATGTAGTGTCTAAACATATCATGTAGTATCTAAACCTATCATGTAGTATCTTAACCTATCATGTAGTATCTAAACCTATCATGTAGTATCTAAACCTATCATGTAGTATCTAAACCTATCATGTAGTATCTAAACCTATCATGTAGTATCTAAACCTATCATGTAGTATCTTAACCTGTTATGTAGTATCTAAACCTATCATGTAGTATCTAAACATATCATGTAGTGTCTAAACCTATCATGTAGTGTCTAAACCTATCATGTAGTGTCTAAACCTATCATGTAGTGTCTAAACCTGTCATGTAGTATCTAAACCTATCATGTCGTATCTAAACCTATCATGTAGTATCTAAACCTATCATGTAGTATCTAAACCTATCATGTAGTATCTAAACCTATCATTTAGTATCTAAACCTATCATATAGTATCTAAACCTATCATGTAGTGTCTAAAACTATCATGTAGTATCTAAACCTATCATGTAGTATCTAAACCTATCATGTAGTGTCTAAACCTATCATGTAGAATCTAAACCTATCATGTAGAATCTAAACCTATCATGTAGAATCTAAACCTATCATGTAGAATCTAAACCTATCATGTAGTATCTAAACCTATCATGTAGTATCTAAACCTGTCATGTAGTATCTAAACCTATCATGTAGTATCTAAACCTATCATGTAGTGTCTAAACCTATCATGTAGTATCTAAACCTATCATGTAGTATCTAAACCTATCATGTAGTATCTAAACCTATCATGTAGTATCTAAACCTATCATGTAGAATCTAAACCTATCATGTAGAATCTAAACCTATCATGTAGTATCTAAACCTATCATGTAGAATCTAAACCTATCATGTAGTATCTAAACCTATCATGTAGAATCTAAACCTATCATGTAGTATCTAAACCTATCATCAATCAATCAATCAATTTTATTTTATATAGCCCTTCGTACATCAGATAATATCTCGAAGTGCTGTACAGAAACCCAGCCTAAATCCCCAAACAGCTAGAATGCAGGTGTAGAAGCATGTAGTATCTAAACCTATCATGTAGAATCTAAACCTATCATGTAGAATCTAAACCTATCATGTAGAATCTAAACCTATCATGTAGAATCTAAACCTATCATGTAGAATCTAAACCTATCATGTAGTATCTAAACCTATCATGTAGTATCTAAACCTATCATGTAGTATCTAAACCTATCATGTAGAATCTAAACCTATCATGTAGAATCTAAACCTATCATGTAGAATCTAAACCTATCATGTAGTATCTAAACCTATCATGTAGTATCTAAACCTATCATGTAGTATCTAAACCTATCATGTAGTTTCTAAACCTATCATGTAGTATCTAAACCTATCATGTAGTATCTAAACCTATCATGTAGTTTCTAAACCTATCATGTAGTATCTAAACCTATCATGAAGTATCTAAACCTATCATGTAGTATCTAAACATATCATGTAGTGTCTAAACCTATCATGTAGTGTCTAAACCTATCATGTAGTGTCTAAACCTATCATGTAGTGTCTAAACCTGTCATGTAGTATCTAAACCTATCATGTCGTATCTAAACCTATCATGTAGTATCTAAACCTATCATGTAGTATCTAAACCTATCATGTAGTATCTAAACCTATCATGTAGTATCTAAACCTATCATGTAGTGTCTAAACCTATCATGTAGAATCTAAACCTATCATGTAGAATCTAAACCTATCATGTAGAATCTAAACCTATCATGTAGAATCTAAACCTATCATGTAGTATCTAAACCTATCATGTAGTATCTAAACCTATCATGTAGTATCTAAACCTATCATGTAGTATCTAAACCTATCATGTAGTGTCTAAACCTATCATGTAGTATCTAAACCTATCATGTAGTATCTAAACCTATCATGTAGAATCTAAACCTATCATGTAGAATCTAAACCTATCATGTAGTATCTAAACCTATCATCAATCAATCAATCAATTTTATTTTATATAGCCCTTCGTACATCAGATAATATCTCGAAGTGCTGTACAGAAACCCAGCCTAAATCCCCAAACAGCTAGAATGCAGGTGTAGAAGCATGTAGTATCTAAACCTATCATGTAGAATCTAAACCTATCATGTAGAATCTAAACCTATCATGTAGAATCTAAACCTATCATGTAGAATCTAAACCTATCATGTAGTATCTAAACCTATCATGTAGTATCTAAACCTATCATGTAGAATCTAAACCTATCATGTAGAATCTAAACCTATCATGTAGAATCTAAACCTATCATGTAGTATCTAAACCTATCATGTAGTATCTAAACCTATCATGTAGTATCTAAACCTATCATGTAGTTTCTAAACCTATCATGTAGTATCTAAACCTATCATGTAGTATCTAAACCTATCATGTAGTTTCTAAACCTATCATGTAGTATCTAAACCTATCATGTACTATCTAAACCTATCATGAAGTATCTAAACCTATCATGTAGTATCTAAACCTATCATGTAGTATCTAAACCTATCATGTAGTATCTAAACCTATCATGTAGTATCTAAACCTATCATGTAGTATCTAAACCTATCATGTAGTATCTAAACCTATCATGTAGTATCTAAACCTATCATGTAGTATCTAAACCTGTCATGTAGTATCTAAACCTGTCATGTAGTCTCTAAACATATCATGTAGTCTCTAAACCTATCATGTAGTGTCTAAACCTATCATGTAGTGTCTAAACCTATCATGTAGTATCTAAACCTGTCATGTAGTATCTAAACCTATCATGTAGTATCTAAACCTATCATGTAGTATCTAAACCTATCATGTAGTATCTAAACCTATCATGTAGTATCTAAACCTATCATTTAGTATCTAAACCTATCATGTAGTATCTAAACCTATCATGTAGTGTCTAAAACTATCATGTAGTATCTAAACCTATCATGTAGTATCTAAACCTATCATGTAGTGTCTAAACCTATCATGTAGAATCTAAACCTATCATGTAGAATCTAAACCTATCATGTAGAATCTAAACCTATCATGTAGAATCTAAACCTATCATGTAGTATCTAAACCTATCATGTAGTATCTAAACCTATCATGTAGAATCTAAACCTATCATGTAGAATCTAAACCTATCATGTAGAATCTAAACCTATCATGTAGAATCTAAACCTATCATGTAGAATCTAAACCTATCATGTAGTATCTAAACCTATCATGTAGAATCTAAACCTATCATGTAGAATCTAAACCTATCATGTAGAATCTAAACCTATCATGTAGTATCTAAACCTATCATGTAGTATCTAAACCTATCATGTAGTATCTAAACCTATCATGTAGTATCTAAACCTATCATATAGTATCTAAACCTATCATGTAGTATCTAAACCTATCATGTAGTATCTAAACCTATCATGTAGTATCTAAACCTATCAGGTAGTATCTAAACCTATCATGTAGTATCTAAACCTATCATGTAGTATCTAAACCTATCATGTCGTATCTAAACCTATCATGTAGTATCTAAACCTATCATGTAGTATCTAAACCTATCATGTAGTATCTAAACCTATCATGTAGTATCTAAACCTATCATGTAGTATCTAAACCTATCATGTAGTATCTAAACCTGTGATGTAGTATCTAAACCTGTCATGTAGTATCTAAACATATCATGTAGTGTTTCAACCTATCATGTAGTATCTAAACCTATCATGTAGTATCTAAACCTATCATGTAGTCTCTAAACCTATCATGTAGTATCTAAACCTATCATGTAGAATCTAAACCTATCATGTAGTATCTAAACCTGTCATGTAGTATCTAAACCTATCATGTAGTATCTAAACCTATCGTGTAGTTTCTAAACCTATCATGTAGTATCTAAACCTATCATGAAGTATCTAAACCTATCATGTAGTATCTAAACCTATCATGTAGTATCTAAACCTATCATGTAGTGTCTAAACCTATCATGTAGAATCTAAACCTATCATGTAGAATCTAAACCTATCATGTAGAATCTAAACCTATCATGTAGTATCTAAACCTATCATGTAGTATCTAAACCTATCATGTAGTATCTAAACCTATCATGTAGTGTCTAAACCTATCATGTACTATCTAAACCTATCATGTAGTATCTAAACCTATCATGTAGAATCTAAACCTATCATGTAGAATCTAAACCTATCATGTAGAATCTAAACCTATCATGTAGTATCTAAACCTATCATGTAGTATCTAAACCTATCATGTAGTCTCTAAACCTATCATGTAGTATCTAAACCTATCATGTAGTATCTAAACCTATCATGTAGTATCTAAACCTATCATGTAGTATCTAAACCTGTCATGTAGTATCTAAACCTGTCATGTAGTATCTAAACCTATCATGTAGTATCTAAACCTATCATGTAGTATCTAAACCTATCATTTAGTATCTAAACCTATCATTTAGTATCTAAACCTATCATGTAGTGTCTAAAACTATCATGTAGTATCTAAACCTATCATGTAGTGTCTAAACCTATCATGTAGAGTCTAAACCTATCATGTAGAATCTAAACCTATCATGTATAATCTAAACCTATCATGTAGTGTCTAAACCTATCATGTAGTGTCTAAACCTATCATGTAGTATCTAAACCTATCATGTAGTATCTAAACCTATCATGTAGTATCTAAACCTATCATGTAGTATCTAAACCTATCATGTAGTGTCTAAACCTATCATGTAGTGTCTAAAGCTGTCATGTAGTATCTAAACCTATCATGTAGTATCTAAACCTATCATGTAGTATCTAAACCTATCATGTAGTATCTAAACCTATCATGTAGTGTCTAAACCTATCATGTAGTGTCTAAACCTATCATGTAGTATCTAAACCTATCATGTAGATTCTAAACCTATCATGTAGAATCTAAACCTATCATGTAGAATCTAAACCTATCATGTAGTATCTAAACCTATCATGTAGTATCTAAACCTATTATGTAGAATCTAAACCTATCATGTAGAATATAAACCTATCATGTAGTATCTAAACCTATCATGTAGTATCTAAACCTATCATGTAGTATCTAAACCTATCATGTAGAATCTAAACTTTTCATGTAGAATCTAAACTTTTCATGTAGAATCTAAACCTATCATGTAGAATCTAAACCTATCATGTAGAATCTAAACCTATCATGTAGTATCTAAACCTATCATCAATCAATCAATCAATTTTATTTTATATAGCCCTTCGTACATCAGATAATATCTCGAAGTGCTGTACAGAAACCCAGCCTAAATCCCCAAACAGCTAGAATGCAGGTGTAGAAGCATGTAGTATCTAAACCTATCATGTAGAATCTAAACCTATCATGTAGAATCTAAACCTATCATGTAGAATCTAAACCTATCATGTAGAATCTAAACCTATCATGTAGTATCTAAACCTATCATGTAGTATCTAAACCTATCATGTAGAATCTAAACCTATCATGTAGAATCTAAACCTATCATGTAGAATCTAAACCTATCATGTAGTATCTAAACCTATCATGTAGTATCTAAACCTATCATGTAGTATCTAAACCTATCATGTAGTTTCTAAACCTATCATGTAGTATCTAAACCTATCATGTAGTATCTAAACCTATCATGTAGTTTCTAAACCTATCATGTAGTATCTAAACCTATCATGTAGTATCTAAACCTATCATGAAGTATCTAAACCTATCATGTAGTATCTAAACCTATCATGTAGTATCTAAACCTATCATGTAGTATCTAAACCTATCATGTAGTATCTAAACCTATCATGTAGTATCTAAACCTATCATGTAGTATCTAAACCTGTCATGTAGTATCTAAACCTGTCATGTAGTCTCTAAACATATCATGTAGTCTCTAAACCTATCATGTAGTGTCTAAACCTATCATGTAGTGTCTAAACCTATCATGTAGTATCTAAACCTGTCATGTAGTATCTAAACCTATCATGTAGTATCTAAACCTATCATGTAGTATCTAAACCTATCATGTAGTATCTAAACCTATCATGTAGTATCTAAACCTATCATTTAGTATCTAAACCTATCATGTAGTATCTAAACCTATCATGTAGTGTCTAAAACTATCATGTAGTATCTAAACCTATCATGTAGTATCTAAACCTATCATGTAGTGTCTAAACCTATCATGTAGAATCTAAACCTATCATGTAGAATCTAAACCTATCATGTAGAATCTAAACCTATCATGTAGAATCTAAACCTATCATGTAGTATCTAAACCTATCATGTAGTATCTAAACCTATCATGTAGAATCTAAACCTATCATGTAGAATCTAAACCTATCATGTAGAATCTAAACCTATCATGTAGAATCTAAACCTATCATGTAGAATCTAAACCTATCATGTAGTATCTAAACCTATCATGTAGAATCTAAACCTATCATGTAGAATCTAAACCTATCATGTAGAATCTAAACCTATCATGTAGTATCTAAACCTATCATGTAGTATCTAAACCTATCATGTAGTATCTAAACCTATCATGTAGTATCTAAACCTATCATATAGTATCTAAACCTATCATGTAGTATCTAAACCTATCATGTAGTATCTAAACCTATCATGTAGTATCTAAACCTATCAGGTAGTATCTAAAACTATCATGTAGTATCTAAACCTATCATGTAGTATCTAAACCTATCATGTCGTATCTAAACCTATCATGTAGTATCTAAACCTATCATGTAGTATCTAAACCTATCATGTAGTATCTAAACCTATCATGTAGTATCTAAACCTATCATGTAGTATCTAAACCTATCATGTAGTATCTAAACCTGTGATGTAGTATCTAAACCTGTCATGTAGTATCTAAACATATCATGTAGTGTTTCAACCTATCATGTAGTATCTAAACCTATCATGTAGTATCTAAACCTATCATGTAGTCTCTAAACCTATCATGTAGTATCTAAACCTATCATGTAGAATCTAAACCTATCATGTAGTATCTAAACCTGTCATGTAGTATCTAAACCTATCATGTAGTATCTAAACCTATCGTGTAGTTTCTAAACCTATCATGTAGTATCTAAACCTATCATGAAGTATCTAAACCTATCATGTAGTATCTAAACCTATCATGTAGTATCTAAACCTATCATGTAGTGTCTAAACCTATCATGTAGAATCTAAACCTATCATGTAGAATCTAAACCTATCATGTAGAATCTAAACCTATCATGTAGTATCTAAACCTATCATGTAGTATCTAAACCTATCATGTAGTATCTAAACCTATCATGTAGTGTCTAAACCTATCATGTACTATCTAAACCTATCATGTAGTATCTAAACCTATCATGTAGAATCTAAACCTATCATGTAGAATCTAAACCTATCATGTAGAATCTAAACCTATCATGTAGTATCTAAACCTATCATGTAGTATCTAAACCTATCATGTAGTCTCTAAACCTATCATGTAGTATCTAAACCTATCATGTAGTATCTAAACCTATCATGTAGTATCTAAACCTATCATGTAGTATCTAAACCTGTCATGTAGTATCTAAACCTGTCATGTAGTATCTAAACCTATCATGTAGTATCTAAACCTATCATGTAGTATCTAAACCTATCATTTAGTATCTAAACCTATCATTTAGTATCTAAACCTATCATGTAGTGTCTAAAACTATCATGTAGTATCTAAACCTATCATGTAGTGTCTAAACCTATCATGTAGAGTCTAAACCTATCATGTAGAATCTAAACCTATCATGTATAATCTAAACCTATCATGTAGTGTCTAAACCTATCATGTAGTGTCTAAACCTATCATGTAGTATCTAAACCTATCATGTAGTATCTAAACCTATCATGTAGTATCTAAACCTATCATGTAGTATCTAAACCTATCATGTAGTGTCTAAACCTATCATGTAGTGTCTAAAGCTGTCATGTAGTATCTAAACCTATCATGTAGTATCTAAACCTATCATGTAGTATCTAAACCTATCATGTAGTATCTAAACCTATCATGTAGTGTCTAAACCTATCATGTAGTGTCTAAACCTATCATGTAGTATCTAAACCTATCATGTAGATTCTAAACCTATCCTGTAGAATCTAAACCTATCATGTAGAATCTAAACCTATCATGTAGTATCTAAACCTATCATGTAGTATCTAAACCTATTATGTAGAATCTAAACCTATCATGTAGAATATAAACCTATCATGTAGTATCTAAACCTATCATGTAGTATCTAAACCTATCATGTAGTATCTAAACCTATCATGTAGAATCTAAACTTTTCATGTAGAATCTAAACTTTTCATGTAGAATCTAAACCTATCATGTAGAATCTAAACCTATCATGTAGAATCTAAACCTATCATGTAGTATCTAAACCTATCATGTAGTATCTAAACCTATCATGTAGAATCTAAACCTATCATGTAGTATCTAAACCTATCATGTAGTATCTAAACCTATCATGTAGAATCTAAACCTATCATGTAGAATCTAAACTTTTCATGTAGAATCTAAACCTATCATGTAGAATCTAAACCTATCATGTAGAATCTAAACCTATCATGTAGTATCTAAACCTATCATGTAGTATCTAAACCTATCATGTAGTATCTAAACCTATCATGTAGTATCTAAACCTATCATGTAGTATCTAAACCTATCATGTAGTACCTAAACCTATCATGTAGTACCTAAACCTATCATGTAGTATCTAAACCTATCATGTAGTATCTAAACCTATCATGTAGTATCTAAACCTATCATGTAGTATCTAAACCTATCATGTAGTATCTAAACCTATCATGTAGTACCTAAACCTATCATGTAGTATCTAAACATATCATGTAGTATCTAAACCTATCATGTAGTATCTAAACCTGTCATGTAGTATCTAAACCTGTCATGTAGTATCTAAACATATCATGTAGTGTCTAAACCTATCATGTAGTGTGTAAAAACATCATGTAGTGTCTAAACCTATCATGTAGTGTCTAAACCTATCATGTAGTGTCTAAACCTGTCATGTAGTATCTAAACCTATCATGTAGTATCTAAACCTATCATGTAGTATCTAAACCTATCATGTAGTATCTAAACCTATCAAGTAGTATCTAAACCTATCATTTAGTATCTAAACCTATCATGTAGTATCTAAACCTATCATGTAGTGTCTAAAACTATCATGTAGTATCTAAACATATCATGTAGTGTCTAAACCTATCATGTAGAATCTAAACCTATCATGTAGAATCTAAACCTATCATGTAGAATCTAAACCTATCATGTAGTATCTAAACCTATCATGTAGTATCTAAACCTATCATGTAGTATCTAAACCTATCATGTATTATCTAAACCTATCATGTCGTCTCTAAACCTATCATGTAGTATCTAAACCTATCATGTAGTATCTAAACCTATCATGTAGAATCTAAACCTATCATGTAGAATCTAAACCTATCATGTAGTATCTAAACCTATCATGTAGTATCTAAACCTATCGTTTAGAATCTAAACCTATCATGTAGAATCTAAACCTATCATGTAGAATCTAAACCTATCATGTAGAATCTAAACCTATCATGTAGAATCTAAACCTATCGTGTAGTATCTAAACCTATCGTGTAGTGTCTAAAACTATCATGTAGTATCTAAACCTATCATGTAGTATCTAAACCTATCATTTAGTGTCTAAACCTATCATGTAGAATCTAAACCTATCATGTAGAATCTAAACCTATCATGTAGAATCTAAACCTATCATGTAGAATCTAAACCTATCATGTAGAATCTAAACCTATCATGTAGTATCTAAACCTATCATGTAGTCTCTAAACCTATCATGTAGTGTCTAAACCTATCATGTAGTGTCTAAACCTATCATGTAGTATCTAAACCTATCATGTAGTATCTAAACCTATCATGTAGTATCTAAACCTATCATGTAGTGTCTAAACCTATCATTTAGTGTCTAAACCTATCATGTAGTATCTAAACCTATCATGTAGATTCTAAACCTATCATGTAGAATCTAAACCTATCATGTAGAATCTAAACCTATCATGTAGTATCTAAACCTATCATGTAGTATCTAAACCTATCATGTAGAATCTAAACCTATCATGTAGAATCTAAACCTATCATGTAGAATCTAAACCTATCATGTAGAATCTAAACCTATCGTGTAGTATCTAAACCTATCGTGTAGTGTCTAAAACTATCATGTAGTATCTAAACCTATCATGTAGTATCTAAACCTATCATTTAGTGTCTAAACCTATCATGTAGAATCTAAACCTATCATGTAGAATCTAAACCTATCATGTAGAATCTAAACCTATCATGTAGAATCTAAACCTATCATGTAGAATCTAAACCTATCATGTAGTATCTAAACCTATCATGTAGTCTCTAAACCTATCATGTAGTGTCTAAACCTATCATGTAGTGTCTAAACCTATCATGTAGTATCTAAACCTATCATGTAGTATCTAAACCTATCATGTAGTATCTAAACCTATCATGTAGTGTCTAAACCTATCATTTAGTGTCTAAACCTATCATGTAGTATCTAAACCTATCATGTAGATTCTAAACCTATCATGTAGAATCTAAACCTATCATGTAGAATCTAAACCTATCATGTAGTATCTAAACCTATCATGTAGTATCTAAACCTATCATGTAGAATCTAAACCTATCATGTAGAATCTAAACCTATCATGTAGAATCTAAACCTATCATGTAGAATCTAAACCTATCATGTAGAATCTAAACCTATCATGTAGTATCTAAACCTATCATGTAGTATCTAAACCTATCATGTAGTATCTAAACCTATCATGTAGTATCTAAACCTATCATGTAGTATCTAAACCTATCATGTAGTATCTAAACCTATCATGTAGTATCTAAACCTATCATTTAGTGTCTAAACCTATCATGTAGAGTCTAAACCTATCTTGTAGAATCTAAACCTATCATGTAGTATCTAAACCTATCATGTAGAATCTAAACCTATCATGTAGTATCTAAACCTATCATGTAGTATCTAAACCTATCATGTAGTATCTAAACCTATCATGTAGTATCTAAACCTATCAAGTAGTATCTAAACCTATCATTTAGTATCTAAACCTATCATGTAGTGTCTAAACCTATCATGTAGTGTCTAAAACTATCATGTAGTATCTAAACCTATCATGTAGTATCTAAACATATCATGTAGTGTCTAAACCTATCATGTAGAATCTAAACCTATCATGTAGAATCTAAACCTATCATGTAGAATCTAAACCTATCATGTAGTATCTAAACCTATCATGTAGTATCTAAACCTATCATGTATTATCTAAACCTATCATGTAGTCTCTAAATCTATCATGTAGTATCTAAACCTATCATGTAGTATCTAAACCTATCATGTAGAATCTAAACCTATCATGTAGAATCTAAACCTATCATGTAGTATCTAAACCTATCATGTAGTATCTAAACCTATCATGTAGAATCTAAACCTATCATGTAGAATCTAAACCTATCATGTAGAATCAAAACCTATCGTGTAGTATCTAAACCTATCGTGTAGTATCTAAACCTATCATGTAGTATCTAAACCTATCATGTAGTATCTAAACCTATCATGTAGTATCTAAACCTATCATGTAGTATCTAAACATATCATGTAGTGTCTAAACCTATCATGTAGTGTCTAAACCTATCATGTAGTGTCTCAACCTATCATGTAGTTTCTAAACCTGTCATGTAGTATCTAAACCTATCATGTAGTATCTAAACCTATCATGTAGTATCTAAACCTATCATGTAGTATCTAAACCTATCATGTAGTATCTAAACCTATCATTTAGTATCTAAGCCTATCCTGTAGTATCTAAAACTATCATGTAGTGTCTAAAACTATCATGTAGTATCTAAACCTATCATGTAGTATCTAAACCTATCATTTAGTGTCTAAACCTATCATGTAGAATCTAAACCTATCATGTAGAATCTAAACCTATCATGTAGAATCTAAACCTATCATGTAGAATCTAAACCTATCATGTAGAATCTAAACCTATCATGTAGAATCTAAACCTATCGTGTAGTATCTAAACCTATCGTGTAGTGTCTAAAACTATCATGTAGTATCTAAACCTATCATGTAGTATCTAAACCTATCATTTAGTGTCTAAACCTATCATGTAGAATCTAAACCTATCATGTAGAATCTAAACCTATCATGTAGAATCTAAACCTATCATGTAGAATCTAAACCTATCATGTAGAATCTAAACCTATCATGTAGTATCTAAACCTATCATGTAGTCTCTAAACCTATCATGTAGTGTCTAAACCTATCATGTAGTGTCTAAACCTATCATGTAGTATCTAAACCTATCATGTAGTATCTAAACCTATCATGTAGTATCTAAACCTATCATGTAGTGTCTAAACCTATCATTTAGTGTCTAAACCTATCATGTAGTATCTAAACCTATCATGTAGATTCTAAACCTATCATGTAGAATCTAAACCTATCATGTAGAATCTAAACCTATCATGTAGTATCTAAACCTATCATGTAGTATCTAAACCTATCATGTAGAATCTAAACCTATCATGTAGAATCTAAACCTATCATGTAGAATCTAAACCTATCATGTAGAATCTAAACCTATCGTGTAGTATCTAAACCTATCGTGTAGTGTCTAAAACTATCATGTAGTATCTAAACCTATCATGTAGTATCTAAACCTATCATTTAGTGTCTAAACCTATCATGTAGAATCTAAACCTATCATGTAGAATCTAAACCTATCATGTAGAATCTAAACCTATCATGTAGAATCTAAACCTATCATGTAGAATCTAAACCTATCATGTAGTATCTAAACCTATCATGTAGTCTCTAAACCTATCATGTAGTGTCTAAACCTATCATGTAGTGTCTAAACCTATCATGTAGTATCTAAACCTATCATGTAGTATCTAAACCTATCATGTAGTATCTAAACCTATCATGTAGTGTCTAAACCTATCATTTAGTGTCTAAACCTATCATGTAGTATCTAAACCTATCATGTAGATTCTAAACCTATCATGTAGAATCTAAACCTATCATGTAGAATCTAAACCTATCATGTAGTATCTAAACCTATCATGTAGTATCTAAACCTATCATGTAGAATCTAAACCTATCATGTAGAATCTAAACCTATCATGTAGAATCTAAACCTATCATGTAGAATCTAAACCTATCATGTAGAATCTAAACCTATCATGTAGTATCTAAACCTATCATGTAGTATCTAAACCTATCATGTAGTATCTAAACCTATCATGTAGTATCTAAACCTATCATGTAGTATCTAAACCTATCATGTAGTATCTAAACCTATCATGTAGTATCTAAACCTATCATTTAGTGTCTAAACCTATCATGTAGAGTCTAAACCTATCTTGTAGAATCTAAACCTATCATGTAGTATCTAAACCTATCATGTAGAATCTAAACCTATCATGTAGTATCTAAACCTATCATGTAGTATCTAAACCTATCATGTAGTATCTAAACCTATCATGTAGTATCTAAACCTATCAAGTAGTATCTAAACCTATCATTTAGTATCTAAACCTATCATGTAGTGTCTAAACCTATCATGTAGTGTCTAAAACTATCATGTAGTATCTAAACCTATCATGTAGTATCTAAACATATCATGTAGTGTCTAAACCTATCATGTAGAATCTAAACCTATCATGTAGAATCTAAACCTATCATGTAGAATCTAAACCTATCATGTAGTATCTAAACCTATCATGTAGTATCTAAACCTATCATGTATTATCTAAACCTATCATGTAGTCTCTAAATCTATCATGTAGTATCTAAACCTATCATGTAGTATCTAAACCTATCATGTAGAATCTAAACCTATCATGTAGAATCTAAACCTATCATGTAGTATCTAAACCTATCATGTAGTATCTAAACCTATCATGTAGAATCTAAACCTATCATGTAGAATCTAAACCTATCATGTAGAATCAAAACCTATCGTGTAGTATCTAAACCTATCGTGTAGTATCTAAACCTATCATGTAGTATCTAAACCTATCATGTAGTATCTAAACCTATCATGTAGTATCTAAACCTATCATGTAGTATCTAAACATATCATGTAGTGTCTAAACCTATCATGTAGTGTCTAAACCTATCATGTAGTGTCTCAACCTATCATGTAGTTTCTAAACCTGTCATGTAGTATCTAAACCTATCATGTAGTATCTAAACCTATCATGTAGTATCTAAACCTATCATGTAGTATCTAAACCTATCATGTAGTATCTAAACCTATCATTTAGTATCTAAGCCTATCCTGTAGTATCTAAAACTATCATGTAGTGTCTAAAACTATCATGTAGTATCTAAACCTATCATGTAGTATCTAAACCTATCATTTAGTGTCTAAACCTATCATGTAGAATCTAAACCTATCATGTAGAATCTAAACCTATCATGTAGAATCTAAACCTATCATGTAGAATCTAAACCTATCATGTAGAATCTAAACCTATCATGTAGTATCTAAACCTATCATGTAGTCTCTAAACCTATCATGTAGTGTCTAAACCTATCATGTAGTGTCTAAACCTATCATGTAGTGTCTAAACCTATCATGTAGTATCTAAACCTATCATGTAGTATCTAAACCTATCATGTAGAATCTAAACCTATCATGTAGTATCTAAACCTATCATGTAGTATCTAAACCTATCGTTTAGAATCTAAACCTATCATGTCGAATCTAAACCTATCATGTAGAATCTAAACCTATCATGTAGAATCTAAACCTATCATGTAGTATCTAAACCTATCATGTAGTATCTAAACCTATCATGTAGTATCTAAACCTATCATGTAGTATCTAAACCTATCATGTAGTATCTAAACCTATCATGTAGTATCTAAACCTATCATGTAGTATCTAAACCTATCATGTAGTACCTAAACCTATCATGTAGTATCTAAACCTATCATGTAGTATCTAAACCTATCATGTAGTATCTAAACCTATCATGTAGTATCTAAACCTATCATGTAGTATCTAAACCTATCATGTAGTATCTAAACCTATCATGTAGTACCTAAACCTATCATGTAGTATCTAAACCTATCATGTAGTATCTAAACCTATCATTTAGTGTCTAAACCTATCATGTAGAGTCTAAACCTATCTTGTAGAATCTAAACCTATCATGTAGTATCTAAACCTATCATGTAGTATCTAAACCTATCATGTAGTATCTAAACCTATCATGTAGAATCTAAACCTATCATGTAGAATCTAAACTTTTCATGTAGAATCTAAACCTATCATGTAGAATCTAAACCTATCATGTAGAATCTAAACCTATCATGTAGTATCTAAACCTATCATGTAGTATCTAAACCTATCATGTAGTATCTAAACCTATCATGTAGTACCTAAACCTATCATTTAGTGTCTAAACCTATCATGTAGTATCTAAACCTATCATGTAGAATCTAAACCTATCATGTAGAATCTAAACCTATCATGTAGAATCTAAACCTATCATGTAGTATCTAAACCTATCATGTAGTATCTAAACCTATCATGTAGTATCTAAACCTATCATGTAGAATCTAAACCTATCATGTAGAATCTAAACTTTTCATGTAGAATCTAAACCTATCATGTAGAATCTAAACCTATCATGTAGAATCTAAACCTATCATGTAGTATCTAAACCTATCATGTAGTATCTAAACCTATCATGTAGTATCTAAACCTATCATGTAGTACCTAAACCTATCATGTAGTATCTAAACCTATCATGTAGTATCTAAACCTATCATGTAGTATCTAAACCTATCATGTAGTATCTAAACCTATCATGTAGTATCTAAACCTATCTTGTAGTATCTAAACCTATCATGTAGTATCTAAACATATCATGTAGTATCTAAACATATCATGTAGTATCTAAACCTATCATGTAGTATCTAAACCTGTCATGTAGTATCTAAACCTGTCATGTAGTATCTAAACATATCATGTAGTGTCTAAACCTATCATGTAGTGTCTAAACCTGTCATGTAGTGTCTAAACCTGTCATGTAGTGTCTAAACCTGTCATGTAGTATCTAAACCTGTCATGTAGTATCTAAACCTATCATGTAGTATCTAAACCTATCATGTAGTATCTAAACCTATCATGTAGTATCTAAACCTATCAAGTAGTATCTAAACCTATCATTTAGTATCTAAACCTATCATGTAGTGTCTAAACCTATCATGTAGTGTCTAAAACTATCATGTAGTATCTAAACCTATCATGTAGTATCTAAACCTATCATGTAGTGTCTAAACCTATCATGTAGAATCTAAACCTATCATGTAGAATCTAAACCTATCATGTAGAATCTAAACCTATCATGTAGTATCTAAACCTATCATGTAGTATCTAAACCTATCATGTATTATCTAAACCTATCATGTAGTCTCTAAATCTATCATGTAGTATCTAAACCTATCATGTAGTATCTAAACCTATCATGTAGAATCTAAACCTATCATGTAGAATCTAAACCTATCATGTAGTATCTAAACCTATCATGTAGTATCTAAACCTATCATGTAGAATCTAAACCTATCATGTAGAATCTAAACCTATCATGTAGAATCAAAACCTATCGTGTAGTATCTAAACCTATCGTGTAGTATCTAAACCTATCATGTAGTATCTAAACCTATCATGTAGTATCTAAACCTATCATGTAGTATCTAAACCTATCATGTAGTATCTAAACATATCATGTAGTGTCTAAACCTATCATGTAGTGTCTAAACCTATCATGTAGTGTCTAAACCTATCATGTAGTTTCTAAACCTGTCATGTAGTATCTAAACCTATCATGTAGTATCTAAACCTATCATGTAGTATCTAAACCTATCATGTAGTATCTAAACCTATCATGTAGTATCTAAACCTATCATTTAGTATCTAAACCTATCATGTAGTATCTAAACCTATCATGTAGAATCTAAACCTATCATGTAGTATCTAAACCTATCATGTAGTATCTAAACCTATCGTTTAGAATCTAAACCTATCATGTAGAATCTAAACCTATCATGTAGAATCTAAACCTATCATGTAGAATCTAAACCTATCATGTAGAATCTAAACCTATCGTGTAGAATCTAAACCTATCGTGTAGAATCTAAACCTATCGTGTAGAATCTAAACCTATCATGTAGTATCTAAACCTATCATGTAGTATCTAAACCTATCATGTAGTACCTAAACCTATCATGTAGTATATAAACCTATCATTTAGTGTCTAAACCTATCATGTAGTCTCTAAATCTATCATGTAGTATCTAAACCTATCATGTAGTATCTAAACCTATCATGTAGTATCTAAACCTATCATGTAGTATCTAAACATATCATGTAGTGTCTAAACCTATCATGTAGTGTCTAAACCTATCATGTAGTGTCTAAACCTATCATGTAGTTTCTAAACCTGTCATGTAGTATCTAAACCTATCATGTAGTATCTAAACCTATCATGTAGTATCTAAACCTATCATGTAGTATCTAAACCTATCATGTAGTATCTAAACCTATCATTTAGTATCTAAACCTATCATGTAGTATCTAAAACTATCATGTAGTGTCTAAAACTATCATGTAGTATCTAAACCTATCATGTAGTATCTAAACCTATCATTTAGTGTCTAAACCTATCATGTAGAATCTAAACCTATCATGTAGAATCTAAACCTATCATGTAGAATCTAAACCTATCATGTAGAATCTAAACCTATCATGTAGAATCTAAACCTATCATGTAGTATCTAAACCTATCATGCCGTCTCTCAACCTATCATGTAGTGTCTAAACCTATCATGTAGTGTCTAAACCTATCATGTAGTGTCTAAACCTATCATGTAGTATCTAAACCTATCATGTAGTATCTAAACCTATCATGTAGATTCTAAACCTATCATGTAGTATCTAAACCTATCATGTAGTATCTAAACCTATCGTTTAGAATCTAAACCTATCATGTAGAATCTAAACCTATCATGTAGAATCTAAACCTATCATGTAGAATCTAAACCTATCATGTAGAATCTAAACCTATCGTGTAGAATCTAAACCTATCGTGTAGAATCTAAACCTATCGTGTAGAATCTAAACCTATCATGTAGTATCTAAACCTATCATGTAGTATCTAAACCTATCATGTAGTACCTAAACCTATCATGTAGTATATAAACCTATCATTTAGTGTCTAAACCTATCATGTAGAGTCTAAACCTATCATGTAGAGTCTAAACCTATCATGTAGAATCTAAACCTATCATGTAGTATCTAAACCTATCATGTAGTATCTAAACCTATCATGTAGTATCTAAACCTATCATTTAGTGTCTAAACCTATCATGCAGTGTCTAAACCTATCATGTAGAATCTAAACCTATCATGTAGAATCTAAACCTATCATGTAGAATCTAAACCTATCATGTAGTATCTAAACCTATCATGTAGTATCTAAACCTATCATGTAGTATCTAAACCTATCATGTAGTATCTAAACCTATCATGTAGAATCTAAACCTATCATGTAGAATCTAAACTTTTCATGTAGAATCTAAACCTATCATGTAGAATCTAAACCTATCATGTAGAATCTAAACCTATCATGTAGTATCTAAACCTATCATGTAGTATCTAAACCTATCATGTAGTATCTAAACCTATCATGTAGTATCTAAACCTATCATGTAGTATCTAAACCTATCATGTAGTATCTAAACCTATCATGTAGTATCTAAACCTATCATGTAGTATCTAAACCTATCATGTAGTATCTAAACATATCATGTAGTATCTAAACCTATCATGTAGTATCTAAACCTGTCATGTAGTATCTAAACCTGTCATGTAGTATCTAAACATGTCATGTAGTGTCTAAACCTATCATGTAGTGTCTAAACCTGTCATGTAGTGTCTAAACCTGTCATGTAGTGTCTAAACCTGTCATGTAGTGTCTAAACCTATCATGTAGTATCTAAACCTATCATGTAGTATCTAAACCTATCATGTAGTATCTAAACCTATCAAGTAGTATCTAAACCTATCATTTAGTATCTAAACCTATCATGTAGTATCTAAACCTATCATGTAGTGTCTAAAACTATCATGTAGTATCTAAACCTATCATGTAGTATCTAAACCTATCATGTAGTGTCTAAACCTATCATGTAGAATCTAAACCTATCATGTAGAATCTAAACCTATCATGTAGTATCTAAACCTATCATGTAGTATCTAAACCTATCATGTAGTATCTAAACCTATCATGTAGTATCTAAACCTATCATGTAGTATCTAAACCTATCATGTAGTATCTAAACCTATCATGTAGAATCTAAACTTTTCATGTAGAATCTAAACCTATCATGTAGAATCTAAACCTATCATGTAGAATCTAAACCTATCATGTAGTATCTAAACCTATCATGTAGTATCTAAACCTATCATGTAGTATCTAAACCTATCATGTAGTATCTAAACCTATCATGTAGTATCTAAACCTATCATGTAGTATCTAAACCTATCATGTAGTACCTAAACCTATCATGTCGTATCTAAACCTATCATGTAGTATCTAAACCTATCATGTAGTATCTAAACCTATCATGTAGTATCTAAACCTATCATGTAGTATCTAAACCTATCATGTAGTATCTAAACCTATCATGTAGTATCTAAACCTATCATGTAGTATCTAAACCTATCATGTAGTATCTAAACATATCATGTAGTATCTAAACCTATCATGTAGTATCTAAACCTATCATGTAGTATCTAAACCTGTCATGTAGTATCTAAACCTGTCATGTAGTATCTAAACATATCATGTAGTGTCTAAACCTATCATGTAGTTTCTAAACCTGTCATGTAGTGTCTAAACCTATCATGTAGTGTCTAAACCTGTCATGTAGTATCTAAACCTATCATGTAGTATCTAAACCTATCATGTAGTATCTAAACCTATCATGTAGTATCTAAACCTATCAAGTAGTATCTAAACCTATCATTTAGTATCTAAACCTATCATGTAGTATCTAAACCTATCATGTAGTGTCTAAAACTATCATGTAGTATCTAAACCTATCATGTAGTATCTAAACCTATCATGTAGTGTCTACACCTATCATGTAGAATCTAAACCTATCATGTAGTATCTAAACCTATCATGTAGTATCTAAACCTATCATGTAGAATCTAAACCTATCATGTAGAATCTAAACCTACCGTGTAGAATCTAAACCTATCGTGTAGTATCTAAACCTATCATGTAGTATCTAAACCTATCATGTAGTATCTAAACCTATCATGTAGTATCTAAACCTATCATGTAGTGTCTAAACCTATCATGTAGTGTCTAAACCTATCATGTAGTGTCTAAACCTATCATGTAGTGTCTAAACCTGTCATGTAGTGTCTAAACCTGTCATGTAGTATCTAAACCTATCATGTAGTATCTAAACCTATCATGTAGTATCTAAACCTATCATGTAGTATCTAAACCTATCATGTAGTATCTAAACCTATCACTTAGTATCTAAACCTATCACGTAGTATCTAAACCTATCACGTAGTGTCTAAAACTATCACGTAGTATCTAAACCTATCATGTAGTATCTAAACCTATCATGTAGTATCTAAACCTATCATGTAGAATCTAAACCTATCATGTAGAATCTAAACCTATCATGTAGAATCTAAACCTATCGTGTAGTATCTAAACCTATCATGTAGTATCTAAACCTATCATGTAGTATCTAAACCTATCATGTAGTATCTAAACCTATCATGTAGTGTCTAAACCTATCATGTAGTGTCTAAACCTATCATGTAGTGTCTAAACCTATCATGTAGTGTCTAAACCTGTCATGTAGTGTCTAAACCTGTCATGTAGTATCTAAACCTATCATGCAGTATCTAAACCTATCATGTAGTATCTAAACCTATCATGTAGTATCTAAACCTATCATGTAGTATCTAAACCTATCACTTAGTATCTAAACCTATCACGTAGTATCTAAACCTATCACGTAGTGTCTAAAACTATCACGTAGTATCTAAACCTATCATGTAGTATCTAAACCTATCATTTAGTGTCTAAACCTATCATGTAGAATCTAAACCTATCATGTAGAATCTAAACCTGTCATGTAGTATCTAAACATATCATGTAGTGTCTAAACCTATCATGTAGTGTCTAAACCTGTCATGTAGTGTCTAAACCTGTCATGTAGTGTCTAAACCTGTCATGTAGTGTCTAAACCTATCATGTAGTATCTAAACCTATCATGTAGTATCTAAACCTATCATGTAGTATCTAAACCTATCAAGTAGTATCTAAACCTATCATTTAGTATCTAAACCTATCATGTAGTATCTAAACCTATCATGTAGTGTCTAAAACTATCATGTAGTATCTAAACCTATCATGTAGTATCTAAACATATCATGTAGTGTCTAAACCTATCATGTAGAATCTAAACCTATCATGTAGAATCTAAACCTATCATGTAGTATCTAAACCTATCATGTAGTATCTAAACCTATCATGTAGTATCTAAACCTATCATGTAGTATCTAAACCTATCATGTAGTATCTAAACCTATCATGTAGTATCTAAACCTATCATGTAGAATCTAAACTTTTCATGTAGAATCTAAACCTATCATGTAGAATCTAAACCTATCATGTAGAATCTAAACCTATCATGTAGTATCTAAACCTATCATGTAGTATCTAAACCTATCATGTAGTATCTAAACCTATCATGTAGTATCTAAACCTATCATGTAGTATCTAAACCTATCATGTAGTATCTAAACCTATCATGTAGTACCTAAACCTATCATGTAGTATCTAAACCTATCATGTAGTGTCTAAACCTATCATGTAGAATCTAAACCTATCATGTAGAATCTAAACCTATCATGTAGTATCTAAACCTATCATGTAGTATCTAAACCTATCATGTAGTATCTAAACCTATCATGTAGTATCTAAACCTATCATGTAGTATCTAAACCTATCATGTAGTATCTAAACCTATCATGTAGAATCTAAACCTATCATGTAGAATCTAAACTTTTCATGTAGAATCTAAACCTATCATGTAGAATCTAAACCTATCATGTAGAATCTAAACCTATCATGTAGTATCTAAACCTATCATGTAGTATCTAAACCTATCATGTAGTATCTAAACCTATCATGTAGTATCTAAACCTATCATGTAGTATCTAAACCTATCATGTAGTATCTAAACCTATCATGTAGTACCTAAACCTATCATGTAGTATCTAAACCTATCATGTAGTATCTAAACCTATCATGTAGTATCTAAACCTATCATGTAGTATCTAAACCTATCATGTAGTATCTAAACCTATCATGTAGTATCTAAACCTATCATGTAGTATCTAAACCTATCATGTAGTATCTAAACCTATCATGTAGTACCTAAACCTATCATGTAGTATCTAAACCTATCATGTAGTATCTAAACCTATCATGTAGTATCTAAACCTATCATGTAGTATCTAAACCTATCATGTAGTATCTAAACCTATCATGTAGTATCTAAACCTATCATGTAGTATCTAAACCTATCATGTAGTATCTAAACCTATCATGTAGTATCTAAACCTATCATGTAGTATCTAAACCTGTCATGTAGTATCTAAACCTGTCATGTAGTATCTAAACATATCATGTAGTGTCTAAACCTATCATGTAGTGTCTAAACCTGTCATGTAGTGTCTAAACCTGTCATGTAGTGTCTAAACCTATCATGTAGTGTCTAAACCTGTCATGTAGTATCTAAACCTATCATGTAGTATCTAAACCTATCATGTAGTATCTAAACCTATCATGTAGTATCTAAACCTATCAAGTAGTATCTAAACCTATCATTTAGTATCTAAACCTATCATGTAGTATCTAAACCTATCATGTAGTGTCTAAAACTATCATGTAGTATCTAAACCTATCATGTAGTATCTAAACCTATCATGTAGTGTCTACACCTATCATGTAGAATCTAAACCTATCATGTAGTATCTAAACCTATCATGTAGTATCTAAACCTATCATGTAGAATCTAAACCTATCATGTAGAATCTAAACCTATCGTGTAGAATCAAAACCTATCGTGTAGTATCTAAACCTATCGTGTAGTATCTAAACCTATCGTGTAGTATCTAAACCTATCATGTAGTATCTAAACCTATCATGTAGTATCTAAACCTATCATGTAGTATCTAAACCTATCATGTAGTGTCTAAACCTATCATGTAGTGTCTAAACCTATCATGTAGTGTCTAAACCTATCATGTAGTGTCTAAACCTGTCATGTAGTGTCTAAACCTGTCATGTAGTATCTAAACCTATCATGTAGTATCTAAACCTATCATGTACTATCTAAACCTATCATGTAGTATCTAAACCTATCATGTAGTATCTAAACCTATCATTTAGTATCTAAACCTATCACGTAGTATCTAAACCTATCACGTAGTGTCTAAAACTATCACGTAGTATCTAAACCTATCATGTAGTATCTAAACCTATCATTTAGTGTCTAAACCTATCATGTAGAATCTAAACCTATCATGTAGAATCTAAACCTATCATGTAGAATCTAAACCTATCATGTAGAATCTAAACCTATCATGTAGTATCTAAACCTATCATGTAGTCTCTAAACCTATCATGTAGTGTCTAAACCTATCATGTAGTGTCTAAACCTATCATGTAGTGTCTAAACCTATCATGTAGTATCTAAACCGATCATGTAGTATCTAAACCTATCATGTAGTATCTAAACCTATCATGTAGTGTCTAAACCTATCATGTAGTGTCTAAACCTGTCATGTAGTATCTAAACCTATCATGTAGTATCTAAACCTATCATGTAGTATCTAAACCTATCATGTAGTATCTAAACATATCATTTAGTGTCTAACCTATCAAGGTGTATCTAAACCTATCATGTAGAATCTAAACCTATCATGTAGAATCTAAACCTATCATGTAGAATCTAAAACTATCATGTAGTATCTAAACCTATCATGTAGTATCTAAACCTATCAAGTAGTATCTAAACCTATCATGTAGTGTCTAAAACTATCATGTAGTATCTAAACCTATCATGTAGTATCTAAACCTATCATGTAGTGTCTACACCTATCATGTAGAATCTAAACCTATCATGTAGTATCTAAACCTATCATGTAGTATCTAAACCTATCATGTAGAATCTAAACCTATCATGTAGAATCTAAACCTATCGTGTAGAATCAAAACCTATCGTGTAGTATCTAAACCTATCGTGTAGTATCTAAACCTATCGTGTAGTATCTAAACCTATCATGTAGTATCTAAACCTATCATGTAGTATCTAAACCTATCATGTAGTATCTAAACCTATCATGTAGTGTCTAAACCTATCATGTAGTGTCTAAACCTATCATGTAGTGTCTAAACCTATCATGTAGTGTCTAAACCTGTCATGTAGTGTCTAAACCTGTCATGTAGTATCTAAACCTATCATGTAGTATCTAAACCTATCATGTACTATCTAAACCTATCATGTAGTATCTAAACCTATCATGTAGTATCTAAACCTATCATTTAGTATCTAAACCTATCACGTAGTATCTAAACCTATCACGTAGTGTCTAAAACTATCACGTAGTATCTAAACCTATCATGTAGTATCTAAACCTATCATTTAGTGTCTAAACCTATCATGTAGAATCTAAACCTATCATGTAGTATCTAAACCTATCATGTAGTATCTAAACCTATCAAGTAGTATCTAAACCTATCATTTAGTATCTAAACCTATCATGTAGTATCTAAACCTATCATGTAGTGTCTAAAACTATCATGTAGTATCTAAACCTATCATGTAGTATCTAAACCTATCATGTAGTGTCTAAACCTATCATGTAGAATCTAAACCTATCATGTAGAATCTAAACCTATCATGTAGTATCTAAACCTATCATGTAGTATCTAAACCTATCATGTAGTATCTAAACCTATCATGTAGTATCTAAACCTATCATGTAGTATCTAAACCTATCATGTAGTATCTAAACCTATCATGTAGAATCTAAACTTTTCATGTAGAATCTAAACCTATCATGTAGAATCTAAACCTATCATGTAGAATCTAAACCTATCATGTAGTATCTAAACCTATCATGTAGTATCTAAACCTATCATGTAGTATCTAAACCTATCATGTAGTATCTAAACCTATCATGTAGTATCTAAACCTATCATGTAGAATCTAAACCTATCATGTAGAATCTAAACCTATCATGCAGAATCTAAACCTATCATGCAGTATCTAAACCTATCATGCAGTATCTAAACCTATCATGTAGTATCTAAACCTATCATGTAGTATCTAAACCTATCATTTAGTATCTAAACCTATCATGTAGTATCTAAACCTATCATGTAGGATCTAAACCTATCATGTAGGATCTAAACCTATCATGTAGTATCTAAACCTATCATGTAGTATCTAAACCTATCATGTAGTATCTAAACCTATCATGTAGTATCTAAACCTATCATGTAGTATCTAAACCTATCATGTAGTATCTAAACCTATCATGTAGTATCTAAACCTGTCATGTAGTATCTAAACCTGTCATGTAGTATCTAAACCTGTCATGTAGTATCTAAACCTGTCATGTAGTATCTAAACATATCATGTAGTGTCTAAACCTATCATGTAGTGTCTAAACCTATCATGTAGTGTCTAAACCTATCATGTAGTGTCTAAACCTGTCATGTAGTATCTAAACCTATCATGTAGTGTCTAAACCTATCATGTAGTATCTAAACCTATCATGTAGTATCTAAACCTATCATGTAGTATCTAAAACTATCATGTAGTATCTAAACCTAACATGTAGTATCTAAACCTATCATGTAGTGTCTAAACCTATCATGTAGAGTCTAAACCTATCATGTAGAATCTAAATCTATCATGTAGAATCTAAACCTATCATGTAGAATCTAAACCTATCATGTAGAATCTAAACCTATCATGTAGAATCTAAACCTATCATGTAGAATCTAAACCTATCATGTAGTATCTAAACCTATCATGTAGTATCTAAACCTATCATGTAGTATGTAAACCTATCATGTAGTGTCTAAACCTATCATGTAGTATCTAAACCTATCATGTAGTATCTAAACCTATCATGTAGTGTCTAAACCTATCATGTAGTATCTAAACCTATCATGTAGAATCTAAACCTATCATGTAGAATCTAAACCTATCATGTAGATTCTAAACCTATCATGTAGATTCTAAACCTATCATGTAGAGTCTAAACCTATCATGTAGTGTCTAAACCTATCATGTAGTATCTAAACCTATCATGTAGTATCTAAACCTATCATGTAGTATCTAAACCTATCATGTAGTATCTAAACATATCATGTAGTATCTAAACATATCATGTAGTATCTAAACATATCATGTAGTGTCTAAACCTATCATGTAGTGTCTAAACCTATCATGTAGTGTCTAAACCTATCATGTAGTGTCTAAACATGTCATGTAGTATCTAAACCTATCATGTAGTATCTAAACCTATCATGTAGTATCTAAACCTATCATGTAGTATCTAAACCTATCATGTAGTATCTAAACCTATCATGTAGTATGTAAACCTATCATGTAGTATGTAAACCTATCATGTAGTGTCTAAACCTATCATGTAGTATGTAAACCTATCATGTAGTGTCTAAACCTATCATGTAGTATTCAAACCTATCATGTAGTATCTAAACCTATCATGTAGTATCTAAACCTATCATGTAGTATCTAAACCTATCATGTAGTATCTAAACCTATCATGTAGAATCTAAACCTATGTAGAATCTAAACCTATCATGTAGATTCTAAACCTATCATGTAGTATCTAAACCTATCATGTAGTATCTAAACCTATCATGTAGTATCTAAACCTATCATGTAGTATCTAAACCTATCATGTAGTATCTAAACCTACCATGTAGTGTCTAAACCTATCGTGTAGTATCTAAACCTATCATGTAGTATCTAAACCTATCATGTAGAATCTAAACCTATCATGTAGAATCTAAACCTATCATGTAGAATCTAAACCTATCATGTAGTATCTAAACCTATCATGTAGTATCTAAACCTATCATGTAGTGTCTAAACCTATCAAGTAGTATCTAAACCTATCATGTAGTATCTAAACCTATCATGTAGAATCTAAACCTATCATGTAGAATCTAAACCTATCATGTAGAATCTAAACCTATCATGTAGTATCTAAACCTATCATGTAGTATCTAAACCTATCATGTAGTATCTAAACCTATCATGTAGTATCTAAACCTATCATGTAGTATCTAAACCTATCATGTAGTATCTAAACCTATCATGTAGTATCTAAACCTATCATGTAGTATCTAAACCTATCATGTAGTATCTAAACCTATCATGTAGTATCTAAACCTATCATGTAGTATCTAAACCTATCATGTAGTATCTAAACCTATCATGTAGTATCTAAACCTATCATGTAGTATCTAAAAATGTCATGTAGTATCTAAACCTGTCATGTAGTATCTAAACATATCATGTAGTATCTAAACATATCATGTAGTGTCTAAACCTATCATGTAGTATCTAAACCTATCATGTAGAATCTAAACCTATCATGTAGAATCTAAACCTATCATGTAGATTCTAAACCTATCATGTAGATTCTAAACCTATCATGTAGAGTCTAAACCTATCATGTAGTGTCTAAACCTATCATGTAGTATCTAAACCTATCATGTAGTATCTAAACCTATCATGTAGTATCTAAACCTATCATGTAGTATCTAAACATATCATGTAGTATCTAAACATATCATGTAGTATCTAAACATATCATGTAGTGTCTAAACCTATCATGTAGTGTCTAAACCTATCATGTAGTGTCTAAACCTATCATGTAGTGTCTAAACATGTCATGTAGTATCTAAACCTATCATGTAGTATCTAAACCTATCATGTAGTATCTAAACCTATCATGTAGTATCTAAACCTATCATGTAGTATCTAAACCTATCATGTAGTATGTAAACCTATCATGTAGTATGTAAACCTATCATGTAGTGTCTAAACCTATCATGTAGTATGTAAACCTATCATGTAGTGTCTAAACCTATCATGTAGTATTCAAACCTATCATGTAGTATCTAAACCTATCATGTAGTATCTAAACCTATCATGTAGTATCTAAACCTATCATGTAGTATCTAAACCTATCATGTAGAATCTAAACCTATCATGTAGTATCTAAACCTGTCATGTAGTATCTAAACCTGTCATGTAGTATCTAAACATATCATGTAGTCTCTAAACCTATCATGTAGTGTCTAAACCTATCATGTAGTGTCTAAACCTATCATGTAGTGTCTAAACCTGTCATGTAGTATCTAAACCTGTCATGTAGTATCTAAACCTATCATGTAGTGTCTAAACCTATCATGTAGAATCTAAACTTTTCATGTAGAATCTAAACCTATCATGTAGAATCTAAACCTATCATGTAGAATCTAAACCTATCATGTAGTATCTAAACCTATCATGTAGTATCTAAACCTATCATGTAGTATCTAAACCTATCATGTAGTATCTAAACCTATCATGTAGTATCTAAACCTATCATGTAGAATCTAAACCTATCATGTAGAATCTAAACCTATCATGCAGAATCTAAACCTATCATGCAGTATCTAAACCTATCATGCAGTATCTAAACCTATCATGTAGTATCTAAACCTATCATGTAGTATCTAAACCTATCATTTAGTATCTAAACCTATCATGTAGTATCTAAACCTATCATGTAGGATCTAAACCTATCATGTAGGATCTAAACCTATCATGTAGTATCTAAACCTATCATGTAGTATCTAAACCTATCATGTAGTATCTAAACCTATCATGTAGTATCTAAACCTATCATGTAGTATCTAAACCTATCATGTAGTATCTAAACCTATCATGTAGTATCTAAACCTGTCATGTAGTATCTAAACCTGTCATGTAGTATCTAAACCTGTCATGTAGTATCTAAACCTGTCATGTAGTATCTAAACATATCATGTAGTGTCTAAACCTATCATGTAGTGTCTAAACCTATCATGTAGTGTCTAAACCTATCATGTAGTGTCTAAACCTGTCATGTAGTATCTAAACCTATCATGTAGTGTCTAAACCTATCATGTAGTATCTAAACCTATCATGTAGTATCTAAACCTATCATGTAGTATCTAAAACTATCATGTAGTATCTAAACCTAACATGTAGTATCTAAACCTATCATGTAGTGTCTAAACCTATCATGTAGAGTCTAAACCTATCATGTAGAATCTAAATCTATCATGTAGAATCTAAACCTATCATGTAGAATCTAAACCTATCATGTAGAATCTAAACCTATCATGTAGTATCTAAACCTATCATGTAGTATGTAAACCTATCATGTAGTGTCTAAACCTATCATGTAGTATCTAAACCTATCATGTAGTATCTAAACCTATCATGTAGTGTCTAAACCTATCATGTAGTATCTAAACCTATCATGTAGAATCTAAACCTATCATGTAGAATCTAAACCTATCATGTAGATTCTAAACCTATCATGTAGATTCTAAACCTATCATGTAGAGTCTAAACCTATCATGTAGTGTCTAAACCTATCATGTAGTATCTAAACCTATCATGTAGTATCTAAACCTATCATGTAGTATCTAAACCTATCATGTAGTATCTAAACATATCATGTAGTATCTAAACATATCATGTAGTATCTAAACATATCATGTAGTGTCTAAACCTATCATGTAGTGTCTAAACCTATCATGTAGTGTCTAAACCTATCATGTAGTGTCTAAACATGTCATGTAGTATCTAAACCTATCATGTAGTATCTAAACCTATCATGTAGTATCTAAACCTATCATGTAGTATCTAAACCTATCATGTAGTATCTAAACCTATCATGTAGTATGTAAACCTATCATGTAGTATGTAAACCTATCATGTAGTGTCTAAACCTATCATGTAGTATGTAAACCTATCATGTAGTGTCTAAACCTATCATGTAGTATTCAAACCTATCATGTAGTATCTAAACCTATCATGTAGTATCTAAACCTATCATGTAGTATCTAAACCTATCATGTAGTATCTAAACCTATCATGTAGAATCTAAACCTATGTAGAATCTAAACCTATCATGTAGATTCTAAACCTATCATGTAGTATCTAAACCTATCATGTAGTATCTAAACCTATCATGTAGTATCTAAACCTATCATGTAGTATCTAAACCTATCATGTAGTATCTAAACCTACCATGTAGTGTCTAAACCTATCGTGTAGTATCTAAACCTATCATGTAGTATCTAAACCTATCATGTAGAATCTAAACCTATCATGTAGAATCTAAACCTATCATGTAGAATCTAAACCTATCATGTAGTATCTAAACCTATCATGTAGTATCTAAACCTATCATGTAGTGTCTAAACCTATCAAGTAGTATCTAAACCTATCATGTAGTATCTAAACCTATCATGTAGAATCTAAACCTATCATGTAGAATCTAAACCTATCATGTAGAATCTAAACCTATCATGTAGTATCTAAACCTATCATGTAGTATCTAAACCTATCATGTAGTATCTAAACCTATCATGTAGTATCTAAACCTATCATGTAGTATCTAAACCTATCATGTAGTATCTAAACCTATCATGTAGTATCTAAACCTATCATGTAGTATCTAAACCTATCATGTAGTATCTAAACCTATCATGTAGTATCTAAACCTATCATGTAGTATCTAAACCTATCATGTAGTATCTAAACCTATCATGTAGTATCTAAACCTATCATGTAGTATCTAAAAATGTCATGTAGTATCTAAACCTGTCATGTAGTATCTAAACATATCATGTAGTATCTAAACATATCATGTAGTGTCTAAACCTATCATGTAGTATCTAAACCTATCATGTAGAATCTAAACCTATCATGTAGAATCTAAACCTATCATGTAGATTCTAAACCTATCATGTAGATTCTAAACCTATCATGTAGAGTCTAAACCTATCATGTAGTGTCTAAACCTATCATGTAGTATCTAAACCTATCATGTAGTATCTAAACCTATCATGTAGTATCTAAACCTATCATGTAGTATCTAAACATATCATGTAGTATCTAAACATATCATGTAGTATCTAAACATATCATGTAGTGTCTAAACCTATCATGTAGTGTCTAAACCTATCATGTAGTGTCTAAACCTATCATGTAGTGTCTAAACATGTCATGTAGTATCTAAACCTATCATGTAGCATCTAAACCTATCATGTAGTATCTAAACCTATCATGTAGTATCTAAACCTATCATGTAGTATCTAAACCTATCATGTAGTATGTAAACCTATCATGTAGTATGTAAACCTATCATGTAGTGTCTAAACCTATCATGTAGTATGTAAACCTATCATGTAGTGTCTAAACCTATCATGTAGTATTCAAACCTATCATGTAGTATCTAAACCTATCATGTAGTATCTAAACCTATCATGTAGTATCTAAACCTATCATGTAGTATCTAAACCTATCATGTAGAATCTAAACCTATGTAGAATCTAAACCTATCATGTAGATTCTAAACCTATCATGTAGTATCTAAACCTATCATGTAGTATCTAAACCTATCATGTAGTATCTAAACCTATCATGTAGTATCTAAACCTATCATTTAGTATCTAAACCTACCATGTAGTGTCTAAACCTATCGTGTAGTATCTAAACCTATCATGTAGTATCTAAACCTATCATGTAGAATCTAAACCTATCATGTAGAATCTAAACCTATCATGTAGAATCTAAACCTATCATGTAGTATCTAAACCTATCATGTAGTATCTAAACCTATCATGTAGTGTCTAAACCTATCAAGTAGTATCTAAACCTATCATGTAGTATCTAAACCTATCATGTAGAATCTAAACCTATCATGTAGAATCTAAACCTATCATGTAGAATCTAAACCTATCATGTAGTATCTAAACCTATCATGTAGTATCTAAACCTATCATGTAGTATCTAAACCTATCATGTAGTATCTAAACCTATCATGTAGTATCTAAACCTATCATGTAGTATCTAAACCTATCATGTAGTATCTAAACCTATCATGTAGTATCTAAACCTATCATGTAGTATCTAAACCTATCATGTAGTATCTAAACCTATCATGTAGTATCTAAACCTATCATGTAGTATCTAAACCTATCATGTAGTATCTAAACCTATCATGTAGTATCTAAAAATGTCATGTAGTATCTAAACCTGTCATGTAGTATCTAAACATATCATGTAGTATCTAAACATATCATGTAGTGTCTAAACCTATCATGTAGTGTCTAAACCTATCATGTAGTGTCTAAACCTATCATGTAGTGTCTAAACATGTCATGTAGTATCTAAACCTATCATGTAGTATCTAAACCTATCATGTAGTATCTAAACCTATCATGTAGTATCTAAACCTATCATGTGGTATCTAAACCTATCATGTAGTATCTAAACCTATCATGTAGTATGTAAACCTATCATGTAGTGTCTAAACCTATCATGTAGCATCTAAACCTATCATGTAGTATCTAAACCTATCATGTAGTGTCTAAACCTATCATGTATCTAAACCTATCATGTAGAATCTAAACCTATCATGTAGAATCTAAACCTATCATGTAGAATCTAAACCTATCATGTAGATTCTAAACCTATCATGTAGAATCTAAACCTATCATGTAGTGTCTAAACCTATCATGTAGTATCTAAACCTATCATGTAGTATCTAAACCTATCATGTAGTATCTAAACCTATCATGTAGTATCTAAACCTATCATGTAGTGTCTAAACCTATCATGTAGTGTCTAAACATGTTATGTAGTATCTAAACCTATCATGTAGTATCTAAACCTATCATGTAGTATCTAAACCTATCATGTAGTATCTAAACCTATCATGTAGTATCTAAACCTATCATGTAGTATGTAAACCTATCATGTAGTGTCTAAACCTATCATGTAGTATCTAAACCTATCATGTAGTGTCTAAACCTATCATGTAGTGTCTAAACCTATCATGTAGTATCTAAACCTATCATGTAGGATCTAAACCTATCATGTAGAATCTAAACCTATCATGTAGAATCTAAACCTATCATGTAGAATCTAAACCTATCATGTAGAATCTAAACCTATCATGTAGTATCTAAACCTATCATGTAGTATCTAAACCTATCATGTAGTATCTAAACCTATCATGTAGTGTCTAAACCTATCATGTAGTATCTAAACCTATCATGTAGTATCTAAACCTATCATGTAGAATCTAAACCTATCATGTAGAATCTAAACCTATCGTGTAGAATCTAAACCTATCGTGTAGTATCTAAACCTATCGTGTAGTATCTAAACCTATCGTGTAGTATCTAAACCTATCGTGTAGTATCTAAACCTATCGTGTAGTATCTAAACCTATCATGTATTATCTAAACCTATCATGTAGGATCTAAACCTATCATGTAGAATCTAAACCTATCGTGTGGAATCTAAACCTATCGTGTAGTATCTAAACCTATCGTGTAGTATCTAAACCTATCGTGTAGTATCTAAACCTATCGTGTAGTATCTAAACCTATCGTGTAGTATCTAAACCTATCATGTATTATCTAAACCTATCATGTAGGATCTAAACCTATCATGTAGTATCTAAACCTATCATGTAGTATCTAAACCTATCATGTAGTATCTAAACCTATCATGTAGTATCTAAACCTATCATGTAGTATCTAAACCTATCATGTAGTATCTAAACCTGTCATGTAGTATCTAAACCTATCATGTAGTATCTAAACCTATCATGTAGTATCTAAACCTATCATGTAGTATCTAAACCTATCATGTAGTGTCTAAACCTATCATGTAGTATCTAAACCTATCATGTAGTATCTAAACCTATCATATAGAATCTAAACCTATCGTGTAGAATCTAAACCTATCATGTAGAATCTAAACCTATCATGTAGAATCTAAACCTATCATGTAGTATCTAAACCTATCATGTAGTATCTAAACCTATCATGTAGTATCTAAACCTATCATGTAGTATCTAAACCTATCATGTAGTATCTAAACCTATCATGTAGTATCTAAACCTATCATGTAGTATCTAAACCTATCATGTAGTATCTAAACCTATCATGTAGTATCTAAACCTATCATGTAGTATCTAAACCTATCATGTAGTATCTAAACCTGTCATGTAGTATCTAAACCTGTTATGTAGTATCTAAACCTGTCATGTAGTATCTAAACATATCATGTAGTGTCTAAACCTATCATGTAGTGTCTAAACCTATCATGTAGTGTCTAAACCTATCATGTAGTGTCTAAACCTGTCATGTAGTATCTAAACCTATCATGTCGTATCTAAACCTATCATGTAGTATCTAAACCTATCATGTAGTGTCTAAACCTATCATGTAGTGTCTAAACCTATCATGTAGTGTCTAAACCTGTCATGTAGTGTCTAAACCTGTCATGTAGAGTCTAAACCTATCATGTAGAATCTAAACCTATCATGTAGAATCTAAACCTATCATGTAGTATCTAAACCTATCATGTAGTATCTAAACCTATCATGTTGTATCTAAACATATCATGTAGTATCTAAACCAATCATGTAGTGTCTAAATCTATCATGTAGTATCTAAACCTATCATGTAGTATCTAAACCTATCATGTAGAATCTAAACCTATCATGTAGAATCTAAACCTATCATGTAGAATCTAAACCTATCATGTAGATTCTAAACCTATCATGTAGAATCTAAACCTATCATGTAGTGTCTAAACCTATCATGTAGTGTCTAAACCTATCATGTAGTATCTAAACCTATCATGTAGTATCTAAACCTATCATGTAGAATCTAAACCTATCATGTAGAATCTAAACCTATCATGTAGAATCTAAACCTATCATGTAGAATCTAAACCTATCATGTAGAATCTAAACCTATCATGTAGTATCTAAACCTATCATGTAGTATCTAAACCTATCATGTAGTATCTAAACCTATCATGTAGTGTCTAAACCTATCATGTAGTATCTAAACCTATCATGTAGTATCTAAACCTATCATGTAGAATCTAAACCTATCATGTAGAATCTAAACCTATCGTGTAGAATCTAAACCTATCGTGTAGTATCTAAACCTATCATGTAGTATCTAAACCTATCATGTAGTATCTAAACCTATCATGTAGTATCTAAACCTATCATGTAGTATCTAAACCTATCATGTAGTATCTAAAAATGTCATGTAGTATCTAAACCTGTCATGTAGTATCTAAACATATCATGTAGTATCTAAACATATCATGTAGTGTCTAAACCTATCATGTAGTGTCTAAACCTATCATGTAGTGTCTAAACCTATCATGTAGTGTCTAAACATGTCATGTAGTATCTAAACCTATCATGTAGTATCTAAACCTATCATGTAGTATCGAAACCTATCATGTAGTATCTAAACCTATCATGTGGTATCTAAACCTATCATGTAGTATCTAAACCTATCATGTAGTATGTAAACCTATCATGTAGTGTCTAAACCTATCATGTAGCATCTAAACCTATCATGTAGTATCTAAACCTATCATGTAGTGTCTAAACCTATCATGTATCTAAACCTATCATGTAGAATCTAAACCTATCATGTAGAATCTAAACCTATCATGTAGAATCTAAACCTATCATGTATATTCTAAACCTATCATGTAGAATCTAAACCTATCATGTAGTGTCTAAACCTATCATGTAGTGTCTAAACCTATCATGTAGTATCTAAACCTATCATGTAGTATCTAAACCTATCATGTAGTATCTAAACCTATCATGTAGTGTCTAAACCTATCATGTAGTGTCTAAACATGTTATGTAGTATCTAAACCTATCATGTAGTATCTAAACCTATCATGTAGTATCTAAACCTATCATGTAGTATCTAAACCTATCATGTAGTATCTAAACCTATCATGTAGTATGTAAACCTATCATGTAGTGTCTAAACCTATCATGTAGTATCTAAACCTATCATGTAGTGTCTAAACCTATCATGTAGTGTCTAAACCTATCATGTAGTATCTAAACCTATCATGTAGAATCTAAACCTATCATGTAGAATCTAAACCTATCATGTAGAATCTAAACCTATCATGTAGAATCTAAACCTATCATGTAGAATCTAAACCTATCATGTAGTATCTAAACCTATCATGTAGTATCTAAACCTATCATGTAGTATCTAAACCTATCATGTAGTGTCTAAACCTATCATGTAGTATCTAAACCTATCATGTAGTATCTAAACCTATCATGTAGAATCTAAACCTATCATGTAGAATCTAAACCTATCGTGTAGAATCTAAACCTATCGTGTAGTATCTAAACCTATCGTGTAGTATCTAAACCTATCGTGTAGTATCTAAACCTATCATGTATTATCTAAACCTATCATGTAGGATCTAAACCTATCATGTAGAATCTAAACCTATCGTGTAGAATCTAAACCTATCGTGTAGTATCTAAACCTATCGTGTAGTATCTAAACCTATCGTGTAGTATCTAAACCTATCGTGTAGTATCTAAACCTATCGTGTAGTATCTAAACCTATCGTGTAGTATCTAAACCTATCATGTAGGATCTAAACCTATCATGTAGTATCTAAACCTATCATGTGGTATCTAAACCTATCATGTAGTATCTAAACCTATCATGTAGTATCTAAACCTATCATGTAGTATCTAAACCTATCATGTAGTATCTAAACCTGTCATGTAGTATCTAAACCTATCATGTAGTATCTAAACCTATCATGTAGTATCTAAACCTATCATGTAGTATCTAAACCTATCATGTAGTGTCTAAACCTATCATGTAGTATCTAAACCTATCATGTAGTATCTAAACCTATCATATAGAATCTAAACCTATCGTGTAGAATCTAAACCTATCATGTAGAATCTAAACCTATCATGTAGAATCTAAACCTATCATGTAGTATCTAAACCTATCATGTAGTATCTAAACCTATCATGTAGTATCTAAACCTATCATGTAGTATCTAAACCTATCATGTAGTATCTAAACCTATCATGTAGTATCTAAACCTATCATGTAGTATCTAAACCTATCATGTAGTATCTAAACCTATCATGTAGTATCTAAACCTATCATGTAGTATCTAAACCTATCATGTAGTATCTAAACCTGTCATGTAGTATCTAAACCTGTTATGTAGTATCTAAACCTGTCATGTAGTATCTAAACATATCATGTAGTGTCTAAACCTATCATGTAGTGTCTAAACCTATCATGTAGTGTCTAAACCTATCATGTAGTGTCTAAACCTATCATGTAGTGTCTAAACCTGTCATGTAGTATCTAAACCTATCATGTCGTATCTAAACCTATCATGTAGTATCTAAACCTATCATGTAGTGTCTAAACCTATCATGTAGTGTCTAAACCTATCATGTAGTGTCTAAACCTGTCATGTAGTGTCTAAACCTGTCATGTAGAGTCTAAACCTATCATGTAGAATCTAAACCTATCATGTAGAATCTAAACCTATCATGTAGTATCTAAACCTATCATGTAGTATCTAAACCTATCATGTAGTATCTAAACATATCATGTAGTATCTAAACCAATCATGTAGTGTCTAAATCTATCATGTAGTATCTAAACCTATCATGTAGTATCTAAACCTATCATGTAGAATCTAAACCTATCATGTAGAATCTAAACCTATCATGTAGAATCTAAACCTATCATGTAGATTCTAAACCTATCATGTAGAATCTAAACCTATCATGTAGTGTCTAAACCTATCATGTAGTGTCTAAACCTATCATGTAGTATCTAAACCTATCATGTAGTATCTAAACCTATCATGTAGTATCTAAACCTATCATGTAGTGTCTAAACCTATCATGTAGTGTCTAAACATGTTATGTAGTATCTAAACCTATCATGTAGTATCTAAACCTATCATGTAGTATCTAAACCTATCATGTAGTATCTAAACCTATCATGTAGTATGTAAACCTATCATGTAGTGTCTAAACCTATCATGTAGTATCTAAACCTATCATGTAGTGTCTAAACCTATCATGTAGTGTCTAAACCTATCATGTAGTATCTAAACCTATCATGTAGAATCTAAACCTATCATGTAGAATCTAAACCTATCATGTAGAATCTAAACCTATCATGTAGAATCTAAACCTATCATGTAGAATCTAAACCTATCATGTAGTATCTAAACCTATCATGTAGTATCTAAACCTATCATGTAGTATCTAAACCTATCATGTAGTGTCTAAACCTATCATGTAGTATCTAAACCTATCATGTAGTATCTAAACCTATCATGTAGAATCTAAACCTATCATGTAGAATCTAAACCTATCGTGTAGAATCTAAACCTATCGTGTAGTATCTAAACCTATCGTGTAGTATCTAAACCTATCGTGTAGTATCTAAACCTATCGTGTAGTATCTAAACCTATCGTGTAGTATCTAAACCTATCATGTATTATCTAAACCTATCATGTAGGATCTAAACCTATCATGTAGTATCTAAACCTATCATGTAGTATCTAAACCTATCATGTAGTATCTAAACCTATCATGTAGTATCTAAACCTATCATGTAGTATCTAAACCTATCATGTAGTATCTAAACCTGTCATGTAGTATCTAAACCTATCATGTAGTATCTAAACCTATCATGTAGTATCTAAACCTATCATGTAGTATCTAAACCTATCATGTAGTGTCTAAACCTATCATGTAGTATCTAAACCTATCATGTAGTATCTAAACCTATCATGTAGAATCTAAACCTATCATGTAGAATCTAAACCTATCATGTAGAATCTAAACCTATCATGTAGAATCTAAACCTATCATGTAGTATCTAAACCTATCATGTAGTATCTAAACCTATCATGTAGTATCTAAACCTATCATGTAGTATCTAAACCTATCATGTAGTATCTAAACCTATCATGTAGTATCTAAACCTATCATGTAGTATCTAAACCTATCATGTAGTATCTAAACCTATCGTGTAGTATCTAAACCTATCGTGTAGTATCTAAACCTATCGTGTAGTATCTAAACCTATCATGTAGGATCTAAACCTATCATGTAGTATCTAAACCTATCATGTGGTATCTAAACCTATCATGTAGTATCTAAACCTATCATGTAGTATCTAAACCTATCATGTAGTATCTAAACCTATCATGTAGTATCTAAACCTGTCATGTAGTATCTAAACCTATCATGTAGTATCTAAACCTATCATGTAGTATCTAAACCTATCCTGTAGTATCTAAACCTATCATGTAGTGTCTAAACCTATCATGTAGTATCTAAACCTATCATGTAGTATCTAAACCTATCATATAGAATCTAAACCTATCGTGTAGAATCTAAACCTATCATGTAGAATCTAAACCTATCATGTAGAATCTAAACCTATCATGTAGTATCTAAACCTATCATGTAGTATCTAAACCTATCATGTAGTATCTAAACCTATCATGTAGTATCTAAACCTATCATGTAGTATCTAAACCTATCATGTAGTATCTAAACCTATCATGTAGTATCTAAACCTATCATGTAGTATCTAAACCTATCATGTAGTATCTAAACCTATCATGTAGTATCTAAACCTATCATGTAGTATCTAAACCTGTCATGTAGTATCTAAACCTGTTATGTAGTATCTAAACCTGTCATGTAGTATCTAAACATATCATGTAGTGTCTAAACCTATCATGTAGTGTCTAAACCTATCATGTAGTGTCTAAACCTATCATGTAGTGTCTAAACCTATCATGTAGTGTCTAAACCTGTCATGTAGTATCTAAACCTATCATGTCGTATCTAAACCTATCATGTAGTATCTAAACCTATCATGTAGTGTCTAAACCTATCATGTAGTGTCTAAACCTATCATGTAGTGTCTAAACCTGTCATGTAGTGTCTAAACCTGTCATGTAGAGTCTAAACCTATCATGTAGAATCTAAACCTATCATGTAGAATCTAAACCTATCATGTAGTATCTAAACCTATCATGTAGTATCTAAACCTATCATGTAGTATCTAAACATATCATGTAGTATCTAAACCAATCATGTAGTGTCTAAATCTATCATGTAGTATCTAAACCTATCATGTAGTATCTAAACCTATCATGTAGAATCTAAACCTATCATGTAGAATCTAAACCTATCATGTAGAATCTAAACCTATCATGTAGATTCTAAACCTATCATGTAGAATCTAAACCTATCATGTAGTGTCTAAACCTATCATGTAGTGTCTAAACCTATCATGTAGTATCTAAACCTATCATGTAGTATCTAAACCTATCATGTAGTATCTAAACCTATCATGTAGTGTCTAAACCTATCATGTAGTGTCTAAACATGTTATGTAGTATCTAAACCTATCATGTAGTATCTAAACCTATCATGTAGTATCTAAACCTATCATGTAGTATCTAAACCTATCATGTAGTATGTAAACCTATCATGTAGTGTCTAAACCTATCATGTAGTATCTAAACCTATCATGTAGTGTCTAAACCTATCATGTAGTGTCTAAACCTATCATGTAGTATCTAAACCTATCATGTAGAATCTAAACCTATCATGTAGAATCTAAACCTATCATGTAGAATCTAAACCTATCATGTAGAATCTAAACCTATCATGTAGAATCTAAACCTATCATGTAGTATCTAAACCTATCATGTAGTATCTAAACCTATCATGTAGTATCTAAACCTATCATGTAGTGTCTAAACCTATCATGTAGTATCTAAACCTATCATGTAGTATCTAAACCTATCATGTAGAATCTAAACCTATCATGTAGAATCTAAACCTATCGTGTAGAATCTAAACCTATCGTGTAGTATCTAAACCTATCGTGTAGTATCTAAACCTATCGTGTAGTATCTAAACCTATCGTGTAGTATCTAAACCTATCGTGTAGTATCTAAACCTATCGTGTAGTATCTAAACCTATCATGTATTATCTAAACCTATCATGTAGGATCTAAACCTATCATGTAGTATCTAAACCTATCATGTAGTATCTAAACCTATCATGTAGTATCTAAACCTATCATGTAGTATCTAAACCTATCATGTAGTATCTAAACCTATCATGTAGTATCTAAACCTGTCATGTAGTATCTAAACCTATCATGTAGTATCTAAACCTATCATGTAGTATCTAAACCTATCATGTAGTATCTAAACCTATCATGTAGTGTCTAAACCTATCATGTAGTATCTAAACCTATCATGTAGTATCTAAACCTATCATGTAGAATCTAAACCTATCATGTAGAATCTAAACCTATCATGTAGAATCTAAACCTATCATGTAGAATCTAAACCTATCATGTAGTATCTAAACCTATCATGTAGTATCTAAACCTATCATGTAGTATCTAAACCTATCATGTAGTATCTAAACCTATCATGTAGTATCTAAACCTATCATGTAGTATCTAAACCTATCATGTAGTATCTAAACCTATCATGTAGTATCTAAACCTATCATGTAGTATCTAAACCTATCATGTATTATCTAAACCTATCATGTAGTATCTAAACCTGTCATGTAGTATCTAAACCTGTTATGTAGTATCTAAACCTGTCATGTAGTATCTAAACATATCATGTAGTGTCTAAACCTATCATGTAGTGTCTAAACCTATCATGTAGTGTCTAAACCTATCATGTAGTGTCTAAACCTGTCATGTAGTATCTAAACCTATCATGTCGTATCTAAACCTATCATGTAGTATCTAAACCTATCATGTAGTGTCTAAACCTATCATGTAGTGTCTAAACCTATCATGTAGTGTCTAAACCTGTCATGTAGTGTCTAAACCTGTCATGTAGAGTCTAAACCTATCATGTAGAATCTAAACCTATCATGTAGAATCTAAACCTATCATGTAGTACCTAAACCTATCATGTAGTATCTAAACCTATCATGTAGTATCTAAACATATCATGTAGTATCTAAACCAATCATGTAGTGTCTAAATCTATCATGTAGTATCTAAACCTATCATGTAGTATCTAAACCTATCATGTAGAATCTAAACCTATCATGTAGAATCTAAACCTATCATGTAGAATCTAAACCTATCATGTAGTATCTAAAGCTATCATGTAGTATCTAAAGCTATCATGTAGTATCTAAAGCTATCATGTGGTATCTAAAGCTATCATGTAGTATCTAAAGCTATCATGTAGAATCTAAACCTATCATGTAGTATCTAAAGCTATCATGTAGTATCTAAAGCTATCATGTAGTATCTAAAGCTATCATGTAGTATCTAAACCTATCATGTAGAATCTAAACCTATCATGTAGAATCTAAACCTATCATGTAGAATCTAAACCTATCATGTAGAATCTAAACCTATCATGTAGAATCTAAACCTATCATGTAGTATCTAAACCTATCATGTAGTATCTAAACCTATCATGTAGTATCTAAACCTATCATGTAGTGTCTAAACCTATCATGTAGTATCTAAACCTATCATGTAGTATCTAAACCTATCATGTAGAATCTAAACCTATCATGTAGAATCTAAACCTATCGTGTAGAATCTAAACCTATCGTGTAGTATCTAAACCTATCGTGTAGTATCTAAACCTATCGTGTAGTATCTAAACCTATCGTGTAGTATCTAAACCTATCGTGTAGTATCTAAACCTATCATGTATTATCTAAACCTATCATGTAGGATCTAAACCTATCATGTAGAATCTAAACCTATCGTGTAGAATCTAAACCTATCGTGTAGTATCTAAACCTATCGTGTAGTATCTAAACCTATCGTGTAGTATCTAAACCTATCGTGTAGTATCTAAACCTATCGTGTAGTATCTAAACCTATCATGTATTATCTAAACCTATCATGTAGGATCTAAACCTATCATGTAGTATCTAAACCTATCATGTGGTATCTAAACCTATCATGTAGTATCTAAACCTATCATGTAGTATCTAAACCTATCATGTAGTATCTAAACCTATCATGTAGTATCTAAACCTGTCATGTAGTATCTAAACCTATCATGTAGTATCTAAACCTATCATGTAGTATCTAAACCTATCATGTAGTATCTAAACCTATCATGTAGTGTCTAAACCTATCATGTAGTATCTAAACCTATCATGTAGTATCTAAACCTATCATATAGAATCTAAACCTATCGTGTAGAATCTAAACCTATCATGTAGAATCTAAACCTATCATGTAGAATCTAAACATATCATGTAGTATCTAAACCAATCATGTAGTGTCTAAATCTATCATGTAGTATCTAAACCTATCATGTAGTATCTAAACCTATCATGTAGAATCTAAACCTATCATGTAGAATCTAAACCTATCATGTAGAATCTAAACCTATCATGTAGTATCTAAAGCTATCATGTAGTATCTAAAGCTATCATGTAGTATCTAAAGCTATCATGTGGTATCTAAAGCTATCATGTAGTATCTAAAGCTATCATGTAGAATCTAAACCTATCATGTAGTATCTAAAGCTATCATGTAGTATCTAAAGCTATCATGTAGTATCTAAAGCTATCATGTAGTATCTAAACCTATCATGTAGAATCTAAACCTATCATGTAGAATCTAAACCTATCATGTAGAATCTAAACCTATCATGTAGAATCTAAACCTATCATGTAGAATCTAAACCTATCATGTAGTATCTAAACCTATCATGTAGTATCTAAACCTATCATGTAGTATCTAAACCTATCATGTAGTGTCTAAACCTATCATGTAGTATCTAAACCTATCATGTAGTATCTAAACCTATCATGTAGAATCTAAACCTATCATGTAGAATCTAAACCTATCGTGTAGAATCTAAACCTATCGTGTAGTATCTAAACCTATCGTGTAGTATCTAAACCTATCGTGTAGTATCTAAACCTATCGTGTAGTATCTAAACCTATCGTGTAGTATCTAAACCTATCATGTATTATCTAAACCTATCATGTAGGATCTAAACCTATCATGTAGAATCTAAACCTATCGTGTAGAATCTAAACCTATCGTGTAGAATCTAAACCTATCGTGTAGTATCTAAACCTATCGTGTAGTATCTAAACCTATCGTGTAGTATCTAAACCTATCGTGTAGTATCTAAACCTATCGTGTAGTATCTAAACCTATCATGTATTATCTAAACCTATCATGTAGGATCTAAACCTATCATGTAGAATCTAAACCTATCGTGTAGAATCTAAACCTATCGTGTAGTATCTAAACCTATCGTGTAGTATCTAAACCTATCGTGTAGTATCTAAACCTATCGTGTAGTATCTAAACCTATCGTGTAGTATCTAAACCTATCATGTATTATCTAAACCTATCATGTAGGATCTAAACCTATCATGTGGTATCTAAACCTATCATGTGGTATCTAAACCTATCATGTAGTATCTAAACCTATCATGTAGTATCTAAACCTATCATGTAGTATATAAACCTATCATGTAGTATCTAAACCTGTCATGTAGTATCTAAACCTATCATGTAGTATCTAAACCTATCATGTAGTATCTAAACCTATCATGTAGTATCTAAACCTATCATGTAGTGTCTAAACCTATCATGTAGTATCTAAACCTATCATATAGAATCTAAACCTATCGTGTAGAATCTAAACCTATCATGTAGAATCTAAACCTATCATGTAGAATCTAAACCTATCATGTAGTATCTAAACCTATCATGTAGTATCTAAACCTATCATGTAGTATCTAAACCTATCATGTAGTATCTAAACCTATCATGTAGTATCTAAACCTATCATGTAGTATCTAAACCTATCATGTAGTATCTAAACCTATCATGTAGTATCTAAACCTATCATGTAGTATCTAAACCTATCATGTAGTATCTAAACCTATCATGTAGTATCTAAACCTGTCATGTAGTATCTAAACCTGTTATGTAGTATCTAAACCTGTCATGTAGTATCTAAACATATCATGTAGTGTCTAAACCTATCATGTAGTGTCTAAACCTATCATGTAGTGTCTAAACCTATCATGTAGTGTCTAAACCTATCATGTAGTGTCTAAACCTGTCATGTAGTATCTAAACCTATCATGTCGTATCTAAACCTATCATGTAGTATCTAAACCTATCATGTAGTGTCTAAACCTATCATGTAGTGTCTAAACCTATCATGTAGTGTCTAAACCTGTCATGTAGTGTCTAAACCTGTCATGTAGAGTCTAAACCTATCATGTAGAATCTAAACCTATCATGTAGAATCTAAACCTATCATGTAGTATCTAAACCTATCATGTAGTATCTAAACCTATCATGTAGTATCTAAACATATCATGTAGTATCTAAACCAATCATGTAGTGTCTAAATCTATCATGTAGTATCTAAACCTATCATGTAGTATCTAAACCTATCATGTAGAATCTAAACCTATCATGTAGAATCTAAACCTATCATGTAGAATCTAAACCTATCATGTAGATTCTAAACCTATCATGTAGAATCTAAACCTATCATGTAGTGTCTAAACCTATCATGTAGTGTCTAAACCTATCATGTAGTATCTAAACCTATCATGTAGTATCTAAACCTATCATGTAGTATCTAAACCTATCATGTAGTGTCTAAACCTATCATGTAGTGTCTAAACATGTTATGTAGTATCTAAACCTATCATGTAGTATCTAAACCTATCATGTAGTATCTAAACCTATCATGTAGTATCTAAACCTATCATGTAGTATCTAAACCTATCATGTAGTATGTAAACCTATCATGTAGTGTCTAAACCTATCATGTAGTATCTAAACCTATCATGTAGTGTCTAAACCTATCATGTAGTGTCTAAACCTATCATGTAGTATCTAAACCTATCATGTAGAATCTAAACCTATCATGTAGAATCTAAACCTATCATGTAGAATCTAAACCTATCATGTAGAATCTAAACCTATCATGTAGAATCTAAACCTATCATGTAGTATCTAAACCTATCATGTAGTATCTAAACCTATCATGTAGTATCTAAACCTATCATGTAGTGTCTAAACCTATCATGTAGTATCTAAACCTATCATGTAGTATCTAAACCTATCATGTAGAATCTAAACCTATCATGTAGAATCTAAACCTATCGTGTAGAATCTAAACCTATCGTGTAGTATCTAAACCTATCGTGTAGTATCTAAACCTATCGTGTAGTATCTAAACCTATCGTGTAGTATCTAAACCTATCGTGTAGTATCTAAACCTATCGTGTAGTATCTAAACCTATCATGTATTATCTAAACATATCATGTAGGATCTAAACCTATCATGTAGTATCTAAACCTATCATGTAGTATCTAAACCTATCATGTAGTATCTAAACCTATCATGTAGTATCTAAACCTATCATGTAGTATCTAAACCTATCATGTAGTATCTAAACCTGTCATGTAGTATCTAAACCTATCATGTAGTATCTAAACCTATCATGTAGTATCTAAACCTATCATGTAGTATCTAAACCTATCATGTAGTGTCTAAACCTATCATGTAGTATCTAAACCTATCATGTAGTATCTAAACCTATCATGTAGAATCTAAACCTATCATGTAGAATCTAAACCTATCATGTAGAATCTAAACCTATCATGTAGAATCTAAACCTATCATGTAGTATCTAAACCTATCATGTAGTATCTAAACCTATCATGTAGTATCTAAACCTATCATGTAGTATCTAAACCTATCATGTAGTATCTAAACCTATCATGTAGTATCTAAACCTATCATGTAGTATCTAAACCTATCATGTAGTATCTAAACCTATCATGTAGTATCTAAACCTATCATGTATTATCTAAACCTATCATGTAGTATCTAAACCTGTCATGTAGTATCTAAACCTGTTATGTAGTATCTAAACCTGTCATGTAGTATCTAAACATATCATGTAGTGTCTAAACCTATCATGTAGTGTCTAAACCTATCATGTAGTGTCTAAACCTATCATGTAGTGTCTAAACCTGTCATGTAGTATCTAAACCTATCATGTAGTGTCTAAACCTGTCATGTAGTATCTAAACCTATCATGTCGTATCTAAACCTATCATGTAGTATCTAAACCTATCATGTAGTGTCTAAACCTATCATGTAGTGTCTAAACCTGTCATGTAGAGTCTAAACCTATCATGTAGTATCTAAACATATCATGTAGTATCTAAACCAATCATGTAGTGTCTAAATCTATCATGTAGTATCTAAACCTATCATGTAGTATCTAAACCTATCATGTAGTATCTAAACCTATCATGTAGAATCTAAACCTATCATGTAGAATCTAAACCTATCATGTAGAATCTAAACCTATCATGTAGAATCTAAACCTATCATGTAGAATCTAAACCTATCATGTAGTATCTAAACCTATCATGTAGTATCTAAACCTATCATGTAGTATCTAAACCTATCATGTAGTGTCTAAACCTATCATGTAGTATCTAAACCTATCATGTAGTATCTAAACCTATCATGTAGAATCTAAACCTATCATGTAGAATCTAAACCTATCGTGTAGAATCTAAACCTATCGTGTAGTATCTAAACCTATCGTGTAGTATCTAAACCTATCGTGTAGTATCTAAACCTATCGTGTAGTATCTAAACCTATCGTGTAGTATCTAAACCTATCATGTATTATCTAAACCTATCATGTAGGATCTAAACCTATCATGTAGAATCTAAACCTATCATGTAGTATCTAAACCTATCATGTAGTATCTAAACCTGTCATGTAGTATCTAAACCTATCATGTAGTATCTAAACCTATCATGTAGTATCTAAACCTATCATGTAGTATCTAAACCTATCATGTAGTGTCTAAACCTATCATGTAGTATCTAAACCTATCATGTAGTATCTAAACCTATCATATAGAATCTAAACCTATCGTGTAGAATCTAAACCTATCATGTAGAATCTAAACCTATCATGTAGAATCTAAACATATCATGTAGTATCTAAACCAATCATGTAGTGTCTAAATCTATCATGTAGTATCTAAACCTATCATGTAGTATCTAAACCTATCATGTAGAATCTAAACCTATCATGTAGAATCTAAACCTATCATGTAGAATCTAAACCTATCATGTAGTATCTAAAGCTATCATGTAGTATCTAAAGCTATCATGTAGTATCTAAAGCTATCATGTGGTATCTAAAGCTATCATGTAGTATCTAAAGCTATCATGTAGAATCTAAACCTATCATGTAGTATCTAAAGCTATCATGTAGTATCTAAAGCTATCATGTAGTATCTAAAGCTATCATGTAGTATCTAAACCTATCATGTAGAATCTAAACCTATCATGTAGAATCTAAACCTATCATGTAGAATCTAAACCTATCATGTAGAATCTAAACCTATCATGTAGAATCTAAACCTATCATGTAGTATCTAAACCTATCATGTAGTATCTAAACCTATCATGTAGTATCTAAACCTATCATGTAGTGTCTAAACCTATCATGTAGTATCTAAACCTATCATGTAGTATCTAAACCTATCATGTAGAATCTAAACCTATCATGTAGAATCTAAACCTATCGTGTAGAATCTAAACCTATCGTGTAGAATCTAAACCTATCATGTAGTATCTAAACCTATCATGTAGTATCTAAACCTATCATGTAGTATCTAAACCTATCATGTAGTATCTAAACCTATCATGTAGTATCTAAACCTATCATGTAGTATCTAAACCTATCATGTAGTATCTAAACCTATAATGTAGTATCTAAACCTATCATGTAGTATCTAAACCTATCATGTAGTATCTAAACCTATCATGTAGTATCTAAACCTGTCATGTAGTATCTAAACCTGTTATGTAGTATCTAAACCTGTCATGTAGTATCTAAACATATCATGTAGTGTCTAAACCTATCATGTAGTGTCTAAACCTATCATGTAGTGTCTAAACCTATCATGTAGTGTCTAAACCTATCATGTAGTGTCTAAACCTGTCATGTAGTATCTAAACCTATCATGTCGTATCTAAACATATCATGTAGTATCTAAACCTATCATGTAGTGTCTAAACCTATCATGTAGTGTCTAAACCTATCATGTAGTGTCTAAACCTGTCATGTAGTGTCTAAACCTGTCATGTAGAGTCTAAACCTATCATGTAGAATCTAAACCTATCATGTAGAATCTAAACCTATCATGTAGTATCTAAACCTATCATGTAGTATCTAAACCTATCATGTAGTATCTAAACATATCATGTAGTATCTAAACCAATCATGTAGTGTCTAAATCTATCATGTAGTATCTAAACCTATCATGTAGTATCTAAACCTATCATGTAGAATCTAAACCTATCATGTAGAATCTAAACCTATCATGTAGAATCTAAACCTATCATGTAGATTCTAAACCTATCATGTAGAATCTAAACCTATCATGTAGTGTCTAAACCTATCATGTAGTGTCTAAACCTATCATGTAGTATCTAAACCTATCATGTAGTATCTAAACCTATCATGTAGTATCTAAACCTATCATGTAGTGTCTAAACCTATCATGTAGTGTCTAAACATGTTATGTAGTATCTAAACCTATCATGTAGTATCTAAACCTATCATGTAGTATCTAAACCTATCATGTAGTATCTAAACCTATCATGTAGTATCTAAACCTATCATGTAGTATGTAAACCTATCATGTAGTGTCTAAACCTATCATGTAGTATCTAAACCTATCATGTAGTGTCTAAACCTATCATGTAGTGTCTAAACCTATCATGTAGTATCTAAACCTATCATGTAGAATCTAAACCTATCATGTAGAATCTAAACCTATCATGTAGAATCTAAACCTATCATGTAGAATCTAAACCTATCATGTAGAATCTAAACCTATCATGTAGTATCTAAACCTATCATGTAGTATCTAAACCTATCATGTAGTATCTAAACCTATCATGTAGTGTCTAAACCTATCATGTAGTATCTAAACCTATCATGTAGTATCTAAACCTATCATGTAGAATCTAAACCTATCATGTAGAATCTAAACCTATCGTGTAGAATCTAAACCTATCGTGTAGTATCTAAACCTATCGTGTAGTATCTAAACCTATCGTGTAGTATCTAAACCTATCGTGTAGTATCTAAACCTATCGTGTAGTATCTAAACCTATCGTGTAGTATCTAAACCTATCATGTATTATCTAAACCTATCATGTAGGATCTAAACCTATCATGTAGTATCTAAACCTATCATGTAGTATCTAAACCTATCATGTAGTATCTAAACCTATCATGTAGTATCTAAACCTATCATGTAGTATCTAAACCTATCATGTAGTATCTAAACCTGTCATGTAGTATCTAAACCTATCATGTAGTATCTAAACCTATCATGTAGTATCTAAACCTATCATGTAGTATCTAAACCTATCATGTAGTGTCTAAACCTATCATGTAGTATCTAAACCTATCATGTAGTATCTAAACCTATCATGTAGAATCTAAACCTATCATGTAGAATCTAAACCTATCATGTAGAATCTAAACCTATCATGTAGAATCTAAACCTATCATGTAGTATCTAAACCTATCATGTAGTATCTAAACCTATCATGTAGTATCTAAACCTATCATGTAGTATCTAAACCTATCATGTAGTATCTAAACCTATCATGTAGTATCTAAACCTATCATGTAGTATCTAAACCTATCATGTAGTATCTAAACCTATCATGTAGTATCTAAACCTATCATGTATTATCTAAACCTATCATGTAGTATCTAAACCTGTCATGTAGTATCTAAACCTGTTATGTAGTATCTAAACCTGTCATGTAGTATCTAAACATATCATGTAGTGTCTAAACCTATCATGTAGTGTCTAAACCTATCATGTAGTGTCTAAACCTATCATGTAGTGTCTAAACCTGTCATGTAGTATCTAAACCTATCATGTCGTATCTAAACCTATCATGTAGTATCTAAACCTATCATGTAGTGTCTAAACCTATCATGTAGTGTCTAAACCTATCATGTAGTGTCTAAACCTGTCATGTAGTGTCTAAACCTGTCATGTAGAGTCTAAACCTATCATGTAGAATCTAAACCTATCATGTAGAATCTAAACCTATCATGTAGTATCTAAACCTATCATGTAGTATCTAAACCTATCATGTAGTATCTAAACATATCATGTAGTATCTAAACCAATCATGTAGTGTCTAAATCTATCATGTAGTATCTAAACCTATCATGTAGTATCTAAACCTATCATGTAGAATCTAAACCTATCATGTAGAATCTAAACCTATCATGTAGAATCTAAACCTATCATGTAGTATCTAAAGCTATCATGTAGTATCTAAAGCTATCATGTAGTATCTAAAGCTATCATGTGGTATCTAAAGCTATCATGTAGTATCTAAAGCTATCATGTAGAATCTAAACCTATCATGTAGTATCTAAAGCTATCATGTAGTATCTAAAGCTATCATGTAGTATCTAAAGCTATCATGTAGTATCTAAAGCTATCATGTAGTATCTAAAGCTATCATGTAGTATCTAAAGCTATCATGTAGTATCTAAACCTATCATGTAGTTTCTAAACCTATCATGTAGTATCTAAACCTATCATGAAGTATCCAAACCTATCATGTAGTATCTAAACCTATCATGTAGTATCTAAACCTATCAAGTAGTATCTAAACCTATCATGTAGTATCTAAACCTATCATGTAGTATCTAAACCTATCATGTAGTATCTAAACCTATCATGTAGTATCTAAACCTATCATGTAGTATCTAAACCTGTCATGTAGTATCTAAACCTGTCATGTAGTATCTAAACATATCATGTAGTCTCTAAACCTATCATGTAGTGTCTAAACCTATCATGTAGTGTCTAAACCTATCATGTAGTGTCTAAACCTGTCATGTAGTATCTAAACCTGTCATGTAGTATCTAAACCTATCATGTAGTGTCTAAACCTATCATGTAGTGTCTAAACCTGTCATGTAGTATCTAAACCTGTCATGTAGTATCTAAACCTATCATGTAGAATCTAAACCTATCATGTAGAATCTAAACCTATCATGTAGTATCTAAACCTATCATGTAGAATCTAAACCTATCATGTAGAATCTAAACCTATCATGTAGTATCTAAACCTATCATGTAGTATCTAAACCTATCATGTAGTATCTAAACATATCATGTAGTATCTAAACCAATCATGTAGTGTCTAAATCTATCATGTAGTATCTAAACCTATCATGTAGTATCTAAACCTATCATGTAGAATCTAAACCTATCATGTAGAATCTAAACCTATCATGTAGAATCTAAACCTATCATGTAGTATCTAAAGCTATCATGTAGTATCTAAAGCTATCATGTAGTATCTAAAGCTATCATGTGGTATCTAAAGCTATCATGTAGTATCTAAAGCTATCATGTAGAATCTAAACCTATCATGTAGTATCTAAAGCTATCATGTAGTATCTAAAGCTATCATGTAGTATCTAAAGCTATCATGTAGTATCTAAAGCTATCATGTAGTATCTAAAGCTATCATGTAGTATCTAAAGCTATCATGTAGTATCTAAACCTATCATGTAGTTTCTAAACCTATCATGTAGTATCTAAACCTATCATGAAGTATCCAAACCTATCATGTAGTATCTAAACCTATCATGTAGTATCTAAACCTATCAAGTAGTATCTAAACCTATCATGTAGTATCTAAACCTATCATGTAGTATCTAAACCTATCATGTAGTATCTAAACCTATCATGTAGTATCTAAACCTATCATGTAGTATCTAAACCTGTCATGTAGTATCTAAACCTGTCATGTAGTATCTAAACATATCATGTAGTCTCTAAACCTATCATGTAGTGTCTAAACCTATCATGTAGTGTCTAAACCTATCATGTAGTGTCTAAACCTGTCATGTAGTATCTAAACCTGTCATGTAGTATCTAAACCTATCATGTAGTGTCTAAACCTATCATGTAGTGTCTAAACCTGTCATGTAGTATCTAAACCTGTCATGTAGTATCTAAACCTATCATGTAGAATCTAAACCTATCATGTAGAATCTAAACCTATCATGTAGTATCTAAACCTATCATGTAGTATCTAAACCTATCATGTAGTATCTAAACCTATCATGTTGTTTCTAAACCTATCATGTAGTATCTAAACCTATCATGTAGTATCTAAACCTATCATGTAGTTTCTAAACCTATCATGTAGTATCTAAACCTATCATGAAGTATCTAAACCTATCATGTAGTATCTAAACCTATCATGTAGTATCTAAACCTATCATGTAGTATCTAAACCTATCATGTAGTATCTAAACCTATCATGTAGTATCTAAACCTATCATGTAGTATCTAAACCTATCATGTAGTATCTAAACCTATCATGTAGTATCTAAACCTATCATGTAGTATCTAAACCTGTCATGTAGTATCTAAACCTGTCATGTAGTATCTAAACATATCATGTAGTCTCTAAACCTATCATGTAGTGTCTAAACCTATCATGTAGTGTCTAAACCTATCTTGTAGTGTCTATACCTGTCATGTAGAATCTAAACCTATCATGTAGAATCTAAACCTATCATGTAGAATCTAAACCTATCATGTAGTATCTAAACCTATCATGTAGTATCTAAACCTATCATGTAGTATCTAAACCTATCATGTAGTATCTAAACCTATCATGTAGTATCTAAACCTATCATGTAGAATCTAAACCTATCATGTAGAATCTAAACCTATCATGTAGAATCTAAACCTATCATGTAGTATCTAAACCTATCATGTAGTATCTAAACCTATCATGTAGTATCTAAACCTATCATGTAGTATCTAAACCTATCATGTAGTATCTAAACCTATCATGTAGTATCTAAACCTATCATGTAGTATCTAAACCTATCATGTAGTATCTAAACCTATCATGTAGTATCTAAACCTATCATGTAGTATCAAAACCTGTCATGTAGTATCTAAACCTGTTATGTAGTATCTAAACCTGTCATGTAGTATCTAAACATATCATGTAGTGTCTAAACCTATCATGTAGTGTCTAAACCTATCATGTAGTGTCTAAACCTATCATGTAGTGTCTAAACCTGTCATGTAGTATCTAAACCTATCATGTCGTATCTAAACCTATCATGTAGTATCTAAACCTATCATGTAGTGTCTAAACCTATCATGTAGTGTCTAAACCTATCATGTAGTGTCTAAACCTGTCATGTAGTGTCTAAACCTGTCATGTAGAGTCTAAACCTATCATGTAGAATCTAAACCTATCATGTAGAATCTAAACCTATCATGTAGTATCTAAACCTATCATGTAGTATCTAAACCTATCTTGTAGTATCTAAACATATCATGTAGTATCTAAACCAATCAGGTAGTGTCTAAATCTATCATGTAGTATCTATACCTATCATGTAGTATCTAAACCTATCATGTAGAATCTAAACCTATCATGTAGAATCTAAACCTATCATGTAGAATCTAAACCTATCATGTAGTATCTAAAGCTATCATGTAGTATCTAAAGCTATCATGTAGTATCTAAAGCTATCATGTAGTATCTAAAGCTATCATGTAGTATCTAAAGCTATCATGTAGTATCTAAACCTATCATGTAGTTTCTAAACCTATCATGTAGTATCTAAACCTATCATGAAGTATCTAAACCTATCATGTAGTATCTAAACCTATCATGTAGTATCTAAACCTATCAAGTAGTATCTAAACCTATCATGTAGTATCTAAACCTATCATGTAGTATCTAAACCTATCATGTAGTATCTAAACCTATCATGTAGTATCTAAACCTATCATGTAGTATCTAAACCTGTCATGTAGTATCTAAACCTGTCATGTAGTATCTAAACATATCATGTAGTCTCTAAACCTATCATGTAGTGTCTAAACCTATCATGTAGTGTCTAAACCTATCATGTAGTGTCTAAACCTGTCATGTAGTATCTAAACCTGTCATGTAGTATCTAAACCTATCATGTAGTGTCTAAACCTATCATGTAGTGTCTAAACCTGTCATGTAGTATCTAAACCTGTCATGTAGTATCTAAACCTATCATGTAGATTCTAAACCTATCATGTAGAATCTAAACCTATCATGTAGTATCTAAACCTATCATGTAGTATCTAAACCTATCATGTAGTATCTAAACCTATCATGTAGTATCTAAACCTATCATGTAGTATCTAAACCTATCATGTAGTATCTAAACCTATCATGTAGTATCTAAACCTGTCATGTAGTATCTAAACCTGTTATGTAGTATCTAAACCTGTCATGTAGTATCTAAACATATCATGTAGTGTCTAAACCTATCATGTAGTGTCTAAACCTATCATGTAGTGTCTAAACCTGTCATGTAGTATCTAAACCTATCATGTCGTATCTAAACCTATCATGTAGTATCTAAACCTATCATGTAGTGTCTAAACCTATCATGTAGTGTCTAAACCTATCATGTAGTGTCTAAACCTGTCATGTAGTGTCTAAACCTGTCATGTAGAGTCTAAACCTATCATGTAGAATCTAAACCTATCATGTAGAATCTAAACCTATCATGTAGTATCTAAACCTATCATGTAGTATCTAAACCTATCTTGTAGTATCTAAACATATCATGTAGTATCTAAAACAATCAGGTAGTGTCTAAATCTATCATGTAGTATCTATACCTATCATGTAGTATCTAAACCTATCATGTAGAATCTAAACCTATCATGTAGAATCTAAACCTATCATGTAGAATCTAAACCTATCATGTAGTATCTAAAGCTATCATGTAGTATCTAAAGCTATCATATAGTATCTAAAGCTATCATGTAGTATCTAAAGCTATCATGTAGTATCTAAAGCTATCATGTAGTATCTAAACCTATCATGTAGTTTCTAAACCTATCATGTAGTATCTAAACCTATCATGAAGTATCTAAACCTATCATGTAGTATCTAAACCTATCATGTAGTATCTAAACCTATCAAGTAGTATCTAAACCTATCATGTAGTATCTAAACCTATCATGTAGTATCTAAACCTATCATGTAGTATCTAAACCTATCATGTAGTATCTAAACCTATCATGTAGTATCTAAACCTGTCATGTAGTATCTAAACATATCATGTAGTCTCTAAACCTATCATGTAGTGTCTAAACCTATCATGTAGTGTCTAAACCTATCATGTAGTGTCTAAACCTGTCATGTAGTATCTAAACCTGTCATGTAGTATCTAAACCTATCATGTAGTGTCTAAACCTATCATGTAGTGTCTAAACCTGTCATGTAGTATCTAAACCTGTCATGTAGTATCTAAACCTATCATGTAGATTCTAAACCTATCATGTAGAATCTAAACCTATCATGTAGTATCTAAACCTATCATGTAGTATCTAAACCTATCATGTAGTATCTAAACCTATCATGTTGTTTCTAAACCTATCATGTAGTATCTAAACCTATCATGTAGTATCTAAACCTATCATGTAGTTTCTAAACCTATCATGTAGTATCTAAACCTATCATGAAGTATCTAAACCTATCATGCAGTATCTAAACCTATCATGTAGTATCTAAACCTATCATGTAGTATCTAAACCTATCATGTAGTATCTAAACCTATCATGTAGTATCTAAACCTATCATGTAGTATCTAAACCTGTCATGTAGTATCTAAACCTGTCATGTAGTGTCTAAACCTATCATGTAGTGTCTAAACCTATCTTGTAGTGTCTATACCTGTCATGTAGAATCTAAACCTATCATGTAGAATCTAAACCTATCATGTAGAATCTAAACCTATCATGTAGTATCTAAACCTATCATGTAGTATCTAAACCTATCATGTAGTATCTAAACCTATCATGTAGTATCTAAATCTATCATGTAGTATCTAAACCTATCATGTAGTGTCTAAACCTATCATGTAGTGTCTAAACCTGTCATGTAGTATCTAAACATATCATGTCGTATCTAAACCTATCATGTAGTATCTAAACCTATCATGTAGTATCTAAACCTATCATTTAGTATCTAAACCTATCATGTAGTATCTAAACCTATCATGTAGTGTCTAAACATATCATGTAGTATCTAAACATATCATGTAGTATCTAAACCTATCATGTAGAATCTAAACCTATCATGTAGAATCTAAACCTATCATGTAGAATCTAAACCTATCATGTAGTATCTAAACCTATCATGTAGTATCTAAACCTATCATGTAGTATCTAAACCTATCATGTAGTATCTAAACCTATCATGTAGTATCTAAACCTATCATGTAGTATCTAAACCTATCATGTAGTATCTAAACCTATCATGTAGTATCTAAACCTATCATGTAGTATCTAAACCTATCATGTAGTATCTAAACCTATCATGTAGTATCTAAACCTGTCATGTAGTATCTAAACCTGTTATGTAGTATCTAAACCTGTCATGTAGTATCTAAACATATCATGTAGTGTCTAAACCTATCATGTAGTGTCTAAACCTATCATGTAGTGTCTAAACCTATCATGTAGTGTCTAAACCTGTCATGTAATATCTAAACCTATCATGTCGTATCTAAACCTATCATGTAGTATCTAAACCTATCATGTAGTGTCTAAACCTATCATGTAGTGTCTAAACCTATCATGTAGTGTCTAAACCTGTCATGTAGTGTCTAAACCTGTCATGTAGAGTCTAAACCTATCATGTAGAATCTTAGCCTATCATGTAGAATCTAAACCTATCATGTAGTATCTAAACCTATCATGTAGTATCTAAACCTATCATGTAGTATCGAAACATATCATGTAGTATCTAAACCAATCATGTAGTGTCTAAATCTATCATGTAGTATCTAAACCTATCATGTAGTATCTAAACCTATCATGTAGAATCTAAACCTATCATGTAGAATCTAAACCTATCATGTAGAATCTAAACCTATCATGTAGTATCTAAAGCTATCATGTAGTATCTAAAGCTATCATGTAGTATCTAAAGCTATCATGTAGTATCTAAAGCTATCATGTAGTATCTAAAGCTATCATGTAGTATCTAAAGCTATCATGTAGTATCTAAACCTATCATGTAGTTTCTAAACCTATCATGTAGTATCTAAACCTATCATGAAGTATCTAAACCTATCATGTAGTATCTAAACCTATCATGTAGTATCTAAACCTATCAAGTAGTATCTAAACCTATCATGTAGTATCTAAACCTATCATGTAGTATCTAAACCTATCATGTAGTATCTAAACCTATCATGTAGTATCTAAACCTATCATGTAGTATCTAAACCTGTCATGTAGTATCTAAACCTGTCATGTAGTATCTAAACATATCATGTAGTCTCTAAACCTATCATGTAGTGTCTAAACCTATCATGTAGTGTCTAAACCTATCATGTAGTGTCTAAACCTGTCATGTAGTATCTAAACCTGTCATGTAGTATCTAAACCTATCATGTAGTGTCTAAACCTATCATGTAGTGTCTAAACCTGTCATGTAGTATCTAAACCTGTCATGTAGTATCTAAACCTATCATGTAGAATCTAAACCTATCATGTAGAATCTAAACCTATCATGTAGTATCTAAACCTATCATGTAGTATCTAAACCTATCATGTAGTATCTAAACCTATCATGTTGTTTCTAAACCTATCATGTAGTATCTAAACCTATCATGTAGTATCTAAACCTATCATGTAGTTTCTAAACCTATCATGTAGTATCTAAACCTATCATGAAGTATCTAAACCTATCATGTAGTATCTAAACCTATCATGTAGTATCTAAACCTATCATGTAGTATCTAAACCTATCATGTAGTATCTAAACCTATCATGTAGTATCTAAACCTATCATGTAGTATCTAAACCTATCATGTAGTATCTAAACCTATCATGTAGTATCTAAACCTATCATGTAGTATCTAAACCTATCATGTAGTGTCTAAACCTATCATGTAGTATCTAAACCTATCATGTAGTATCTAAACCTATCATGTAGAATCTAAACCTATCATGTAGAATCTAAACCTATCATGTAGAATCTAAACCTATCATGTAGTATCTAAACCTATCATGTAGTATCTAAACCTATCATGTAGTGTCTAAACCTATCATGTAGTATCTAAACCTATCATGTAGTATCTAAACCTATCATGTAGAATCTAAACCTATCATGTAGAATCTAAACCTATCATGTAGAATCTAAACCTATCATGTAGTATCTAAACCTATCATGTAGTATCTAAACCTATCATGTAGTATCTAAACCTATCATGTAGTATCTAAACCTATCATGTAGTATCTAAACCTATCATGTAGTATCTAAACCTATCATGTAGTATCTAAACCTATCATGTAGTATCTAAACCTATCATGTAGTATCTAAACCTATCATGTAGTATCTAAAAATGTCATGTAGTATCTAAACCTGTCATGTAGTATCTAAACATATCATGTATTATCTAAACATATCATGTAGTGTCTAAACCTATCATGTAGTGTCTAAACCTATCATGTAGTGTCTAAACCTATCATGTAGTATCTAAACCTATCGTGTAGTATCTAAACCTATCATGTAGTATCTAAACATATCATGTAGTATCTAAACCTATCATGTAGTATCTAAACCTATCATGTAGTATCTAAACATATCATGTAGTGTCTAAACCTATCATGTAGTGTCTAAACCTATCATGTAGTTTCTAAACCTATCATGTAGTGTCTAAACATGTTATGTAGTATCTAAACCTATCATGTAGTATCTAAACCTATCATGTAGTATCTAAACCTATCATGTAGTATCTAAACCTATCATGTAGTATCTAAACCTATCATGTAGTATGTAAACCTATCATGTAGTGTCTAAACCTATCATGTAGTATCTAAACCTATCATGTAGTGTCTAAACCTATCATGTAGTGTCTAAACCTATCATGTAGTATCTAAACCTATCATGTAGAATCTAAACCTATCATGTAGAATCTAAACCTATCATGTAGAATGTAAACCTATCATGTAGAATCTAAACCTATCATGTAGAATCTAAACCTATCATGTAGTATCTAAACCTATCATGTAGTATCTAAACCTATCATGTAGTATCTAAACCTATCATGTAGTGTCTAAACCTATCATGTAGTATCTAAACCTATCATGTAGTATCTAAACCTATCATGTAGAATCTAAACCTATCATGTAGAATCTAAACCTATCGTGTAGAATCTAAACCTATCGTGTAGTATCTAAACCTATCGTGTAGTATCTAAACCTATCGTGTAGTATCTAAACCTATCGTGTAGTATCTAAACCTATCGTGTAGTATCTAAACCTATCGTGTAGTATCTAAACCTATCATGTAGTATCTAAACCTATCATGTAGGATCTAAACCTATCATGTAGTATCTAAACCTATCATGTAGTATCTAAACCTATCATGTAGTATCTAAACCTATCATGTAGTATCTAAACCTATCATGTAGTATCTAAACCTATCATGTAGTATCTAAACCTGTCATGTAGTATCTAAACCTATCATGTAGTATCTAAACCTATCATGTAGTATCTAAACCTATCATGTAGTGTCTAAACCTATCATGTAGTATCTAAACCTATCATGTAGTATCTAAACCTATCATGTAGAATCTAAACCTATCATGTAGAATCTAAACCTATCATGTAGAATCTAAACCTATCATGTAGAATCTAAACCTATCATGTAGTATCTAAACCTATCATGTAGTATCTAAACCTATCATGTAGTGTCTAAACCTATCATGTAGGATCTAAACCTATCATGTAGTATCTAAACCTATCATGTACTATCTAAACCTATCATGTAGTATCTAAACCTATCATGTAGTATCTAAACCTATCATGTAGTATCTAAACCTATCATGTAGTATCTAAACCTGTCATGTAGTATCTAAACCTGTTATGTAGTATCTAAACCTGTCATGTAGTATCTAAACATATCATGTAGTGTCTAAACCTATCATGTAGTGTCTAAACCTATCATGTAGTGTCTAAACCTATCATGTAGTGTCTAAACCTGTCATGTAGTATCTAAACCTATCATGTCGTATCTAAACCTATCATGTAGTATCTAAACCTATCATGTAGTGTCTAAACCTATCATGTAGTGTCTAAACCTATCATGTAGTGTCTAAACCTGTCATGTAGTGTCTAAACCTGTCATGTAGAGTCTAAACCTATCATGTAGAATTTAAACCTATCATGTAGAATCTAAACCTATCATGTAGTATCTAAACCTATCATGTAGTATCTAAACCTATCATGTAGTATCTAAACATATCATGTAGTATCTAAACCAATCATGTAGTGTCTAAATCTATCATGTAGTATCTAAACCTATCATGTAGTATCTAAACCTATCATGTAGAATCTAAACCTATCATGTAGAATCTAAACCTATCATGTAGAATCTAAACCTATCATGTAGTATCTAAAGCTATCATGTAGTATCTAAAGCTATCATGTAGTATCTAAAGCTATCATGTAGTATCTAAAGCTATCATGTAGTATCTAAAGCTATCATGTAGTATCTAAACCTATCATGTAGTTTCTAAACCTATCATGTAGTATCTAAACCTATCATGAAGTATCTAAACCTATCATGTAGTATCTAAACCTATCATGTAGTATCTAAACCTATCAAGTAGTATCTAAACCTATCATGTAGTATCTAAACCTATCATGTCGTATCTAAACCTATCATGTAGTATCTAAACCTATCATGTAGTATCTAAACCTGTCATGTAGTATCTAAACATATCATGTAGTCTCTAAACCTATCATGTAGTGTCTAAACCTATCATGTAGTGTCTAAACCTATCATGTAGTGTCTAAACCTGTCATGTAGTATCTAAACCTGTCATGTAGTATCTAAACCTATCATGTAGTGTCTAAACCTATCATGTAGTGTCTAAACCTGTCATGTAGTATCTAAACCTGTCATGTAGTATCTAAACCTATCATGTAGAATCTAAACCTATCATGTAGAATCTAAACCGATCATGTAGTATCTAAACCTATCATGTAGTATCTAAACCTATCATGTAGTATCTAAACCTATCATGTTGTTTCTAAACCTATCATGTAGTATCTAAACCTATCATGTAGTATCTAAACCTATCATGTAGTGTCTAAACCTATCATGTAGTGTCTAAACCTATCATGTAGTGTCTAAACCTGTCATGTAGTATCTAAACCTGTCATGTAGTATCTAAACCTATCATGTAGTGTCTAAACCTATCATGTAGTGTCTAAACCTGTCATGTAGTATCTAAACCTGTCATGTAGTATCTAAACCTATCATGTAGAATCTAAACCTATCATGTAGAATCTAAACCTATCATGTAGTATCTAAACCTATCATGTAGTATCTAAACCTATCATGTAGTATCTAAACCTATCATGTTGTTTCTAAACCTATCATGTAGTATCTAAACCTATCATGTAGTATCTAAACCTATCATGTAGTTTCTAAACCTATCATGTAGTATCTAAACCTATCATGAAGTATCTAAAGCTATCATGTAGTATCTAAACCTATCATGTAGTATCTAAACCTATCATGTAGTATCTAAACCTATCATGTAGTATCTAAACCTATCATGTAGTATCTAAACCTATCATGTAGTATCTAAACCTATCATGTAGTATCTAAACCTATCATGTAGTATCTAAACCTATCATGTAGTATCTAAACCTATCATGTAGTGTCTAAACCTATCATGTAGTATCTAAACCTATCATGTAGTATCTAAACCTATCATGTAGAATCTAAACCTATCATGTAGAATCTAAACCTATCATGTAGAATCTAAACCTATCATGTAGTATCTAAACCTATCATGTAGTGTCTAAACCTATCATGTAGTGTCTAAACCTATCATGTAGTATCTAAACCTATCATGTAGTATCTAAACCTATCATGTAGAATCTAAACCTATCATGTAGAATCTAAACCTATCATGTAGAATCTAAACCTATCATGTAGTATCTAAACCTATCATGTAGTATCTAAACCTATCATGTAGTATCTAAACCTATCATGTAGTATCTAAACCTATCATGTAGTATCTAAACCTATCATGTAGTATCTAAACCTATCATGTAGTATCTAAACCTATCATGTAGTATCTAAACCTATCATGTAGTATCTAAACCTATCATGTAGTATCTAAACCTATCATGTAGTATCTAAACCTATCATGTAGTATCTAAACCTATCATGTAGTATCTAAACCTATCATGTAGTATCTAAAAATGTCATGTAGTATCTAAACCTGTCATGTAGTATCTAAACATATCATGTAGTATCTAAACATATCATGTAGTGTCTAAACCTATCATGTAGTGTCTAAACCTATCATGTAGTGTCTAAACCTATCATGTAGTATCTAAACCTATCATGTAGTATCTAAACCTATCATGTAGTATCTAAACATATCATGTAGTATCTAAACCTATCATGTAGTATCTAAACCTATCATGTAGTATCTAAACATATCATGTAGTGTCTAAACCTATCATGTAGTGTCTAAACCTATCATGTAGTGTCTAAACCTATCATGTAGTGTCTAAACATGTTATGTAGTATCTAAACCTATCATGTAGTATCTAAACCTATCATGTAGTATCTAAACCTATCATGTAGTATCTAAACCTATCATGTAGTATCTAAACCTATCATGTAGTATGTAAACCTATCATGTAGTGTCTAAACCTATCATGTAGTATCTAAACCTATCATGTAGTGTCTAAACCTATCATGTAGTGTCTAAACCTATCATGTAGTATCTAAACCTATCATGTAGAATCTAAACCTATCATGTAGAATCTAAACCTATCATGTAGAATCTAAACCTATCATGTAGAATCTAAACCTATCATGTAGAATCTAAACCTATCATGTAGTATCTAAACCTATCATGTAGTATCTAAACCTATCATGTAGTATCTAAACCTATCATGTAGTGTCTAAACCTATCATGTAGTATCTAAACCTATCATGTAGTATCTAAACCTATCATGTAGAATCTAAACCTATCATGTAGAATCTAAACCTATCGTGTAGAATCTAAACCTATCGTGTAGTATCTAAACCTATCGTGTAGTATCTAAACCTATCGTGTAGTATCTAAACCTATCGTGTAGTATCTAAACCTATCGTGTAGTATCTAAACCTATCGTGTAGTATCTAAACCTATCATGTAGTATCTAAACCTATCATGTAGGATCTAAACCTATCATGTTGTATCTAAACCTATCATGTAGTATCTAAACCTATCATGTAGTATCTAAACCTATCATGTAGTATCTAAACCTATCATGTAGTATCTAAACCTATCATGTAGTATCTAAACCTGTCATGTAGTATCTAAACCTATCATGTAGTATCTAAACCTATCATGTAGTATCTAAACCTATCATGTAGAATCTAAACCTATCATGTAGAATCTAAACCTATCATGTAGAATCTAAACCTATCATGTAGAATCTAAACCTATCATGTAGTATCTAAACCTATCATGTAGTATCTAAACCTATCATGTAGTATCTAAACCTATCATGTAGGATCTAAACCTATCATGTAGTATCTAAACCTATCATGTAGTATCTAAACCTATCATGTAGTATCTAAACCTATCATGTAGTATCTAAACCTATCATGTAGTATCTAAACCTATCATGTAGTATCTAAACCTGTCATGTAGTATCTAAACCTGTTATGTAGTATCTAAACCTGTCATGTAGTATCTAAACATATCATGTAGTGTCTAAACCTATCATGTAGTGTCTAAACCTATCATGTAGTGTCTAAACCTATCATGTAGTGTCTAAACCTGTCATGTAGTATCTAAACCTATCATGTCGTATCTAAACCTATCATGTAGTATCTAAACCTATCATGTAGTGTCTAAACCTATCATGTAGTTTCTAAACCTATCATGTAGTGTCTAAACCTGTCATGTAGTGTCTAAACCTGTCATGTAGAGTCTAAACCTATCATGTAGAATTTAAACCTATCATGTAGAATCTAAACCTATCATGTAGTATCTAAACCTATCATGTAGTATCTAAACCTATCATGTAGTATCTAAACATATCATGTAGTATCTAAACCAATCATGTAGTGTCTAAATCTATCATGTAGTATCTAAACCTATCATGTAGTATCTAAACCTATCATGTAGAATCTAAACCTATCATGTAGAATCTAAACCTATCATGTAGAATCTAAACCTATCATGTAGTATCTAAACCTATCATGTAGTATCTAAACCTATCATGTAGTATCTAAACCTATCATGTAGGATCTAAACCTATCATGTAGTATCTAAACCTATCATGTAGTATCTAAACCTATCATGTAGTATCTAAACCTATCATGTAGTATCTAAACCTATCATGTAGTATCTAAACCTATCATGTAGTATCTAAACCTGTCATGTAGTATCTAAACCTGTTATGTAGTATCTAAACCTGTCATGTAGTATCTAAACATATCATGTAGTGTCTAAACCTATCATGTAGTGTCTAAACCTATCATGTAGTGTCTAAACCTATCATGTAGTGTCTAAACCTGTCATGTAGTATCTAAACCTATCATGTCGTATCTAAACCTATCATGTAGTATCTAAACCTATCATGTAGTGTCTAAACCTATCATGTAGTGTCTAAACCTATCATGTAGTGTCTAAACCTGTCATGTAGTGTCTAAACCTGTCATGTAGAGTCTAAACCTATCATGTAGAATTTAAACCTATCATGTAGAATCTAAACCTATCATGTAGTATCTAAACCTATCATGTAGTATCTAAACCTATCATGTAGTATCTAAACATATCATGTAGTATCTAAACCAATCATGTAGTGTCTAAATCTATCATGTAGTATCTAAACCTATCATGTAGTATCTAAACCTATCATGTAGAATCTAAACCTATCATGTAGAATCTAAACCTATCATGTAGAATCTAAACCTATCATGTAGTATCTAAAGCTATCATGTAGTATCTAAAGCTATCATGTAGTATCTAAAGCTATCATGTAGTATCTAAAGCTATCATGTAGTATCTAAAGCTATCATGTAGTATCTAAACCTATCATGTAGTTTCTAAACCTATCATGTAGTATCTAAACCTATCATGAAGTATCTAAACCTATCATGTAGTATCTAAACCTATCATGTAGTATCTAAACCTATCAAGTAGTATCTAAACCTATCATGTAGTATCTAAACCTATCATGTCGTATCTAAACCTATCATGTAGTATCTAAACCTATCATGTAGTATCTAAACCTATCATGTAGTATCTAAACCTGTCATGTAGTATCTAAACCTATCATGTAGTATCTAAACCTATCATGTAGTATCTAAACCTATCATGTAGTGTCTAAACCTATCATGTAGTATCTAAACCTATCATGTAGTATCTAAACCTATCATGTAGAATCTAAACCTATCATGTAGAATCTAAACCTATCATGTAGAATCTAAACCTATCATGTAGAATCTAAACCTATCATGTAGTATCTAAACCTATCATGTAGTATCTAAACCTATCATGTAGTATCTAAACCTATCATGTAGGATCTAAACCTATCATGTAGTATCTAAACCTATCATGTAGTATCTAAACCTATCATGTAGTATCTAAACCTATCATGTAGTATCTAAACCTATCATGTAGTATCTAAACCTATCATGTAGTATCTAAACCTGTCATGTAGTATCTAAACCTGTTATGTAGTATCTAAACCTGTCATGTAGTATCTAAACATATCATGTAGTGTCTAAACCTATCATGTAGTGTCTAAACCTATCATGTAGTGTCTAAACCTATCATGTAGTGTCTAAACCTGTCATGTAGTATCTAAACCTATCATGTCGTATCTAAACCTATCATGTAGTATCTAAACCTATCATGTAGTGTCTAAACCTATCATGTAGAATCTAAACCTATCATGTAATATCTAAAGCTATCATGTAGTATCTAAAGCTATCATGTAGTATCTAAAGCTATCATGTAGTATCTAAAGCTATCATGTAGTATCTAAAGCTATCATGTAGTATCTAAACCTATCATGTAGTTTCTAAACCTATCATGTAGTATCTAAACCTATCATGAAGTATCTAAACCTATCATGTAGTATCTAAACCTATCAAGTAGTATCTAAACCTATCATGTAGTATCTAAAGCTATCATGTAGTATCTAAAGCTATCATGTAGTATCTAAAGCTATCATGTAGTATCTAAACCTATCATGTAGTTTCTAAACCTATCATGTAGTATCTAAACCTATCATGAAGTATCTAAACCTATCATGTAGTATCTAAACCTATCATGTAGTATCTAAACCTATCAAGTAGTATCTAAACCTATCATGTAGTATCTAAACCTATCATGTCGTATCTAAACCTATCATGTAGTATCTAAACCTATCATGTAGTATCTAAACCTATCATGTAGTATCTAAACCTGTCATGTAGTATCTAAACATATCATGTAGTCTCTAAACCTATCATGTAGTGTCTAAACCTATCATGTAGTGTCTAAACCTATCATGTAGTGTCTAAACCTGTCATGTAGTATCTAAACCTGTCATGTAGTATCTAAACCTATCATGTAGTGTCTAAACCTATCATGTAGTGTCTAAACCTGTCATGTAGTATCTAAACCTGTCATGTAGTATCTAAACCTATCATGTAGAATCTAAACCTATCATGTAGAATCTAAACCTATCATGTAGTATCTAAACCTATCATGTAGTATCTAAACCTATCATGTAGTATCTAAACCTATCATGTTGTTTCTAAACCTATCATGTAGTATCTAAACCTATCATGTAGTATCTAAACCTATCATGTAGTTTCTAAACCTATCATGTAGTATCTAAACCTATCATGAAGTATCTAAACCTATCATGTAGTATCTAAACCTATCATGTAGTATCTAAACCTATCATGTAGTATCTAAACCTATCATGTAGTATCTAAACCTATCATGTAGTATCTAAACCTATCATGTAGTATCTAAACCTATCATGTAGTATCTAAACCTATCATGTAGTATCTAAACCTGTCATGTAGTATCTAAACCTGTCATGTAGTATCTAAACATATCATGTAGTCTCTAAACCTATCATGTAGTGTCTAAACCTATCATGTAGTGTCTAAACCTATCTTGTAGTGTCTATACCTGTCATGTAGAATCTAAACCTATCATGTAGAATCTAAACCTATCATGTAGAATCTAAACCTATCATGTAGTATCTAAACCTATCATGTAGTATCTAAACCTATCATGTAGTATCTAAACCTATCATGTAGTATCTAAATCTATCATGTAGTATCTAAACCTATCATGTAGTGTCTAAACCTATCATGTAGTGTCTAAACCTGTCATGTAGTATCTAAACATATCATGTCGTATCTAAACCTATCATGTAGTATCTAAACCTATCATGTAGTATCTCAACTTATCATGTAGTATCTAAACCTATCATTTAGTATCTAAACCTATCATGTAGTATCTAAACCTATCATGTAGTGTCTAAACATATCATGTAGTATCTAAACCTATCATGTAGTATCTTAACCTATCATGTAGTATCTAAACCTATCATGTAGTATCTAAACCTATCATGTAGTATCTAAACCTATCATGTAGTATCTAAACCTATCATGTAGTATCTAAACCTATCATGTAGTATCTTAACCTGTTATGTAGTATCTAAACCTATCATGTAGTATCTAAACATATCATGTAGTGTCTAAACCTATCATGTAGTGTCTAAACCTATCATGTAGTGTCTAAACCTATCATGTAGTGTCTAAACCTGTCATGTAGTATCTAAACCTATCATGTCGTATCTAAACCTATCATGTAGTATCTAAACCTATCATGTAGTATCTAAACCTATCATGTAGTATCTAAACCTATCATTTAGTATCTAAACCTATCATATAGTATCTAAACCTATCATGTAGTGTCTAAAACTATCATGTAGTATCTAAACCTATCATGTAGTATCTAAACCTATCATGTAGTGTCTAAACCTATCATGTAGAATCTAAACCTATCATGTAGAATCTAAACCTATCATGTAGAATCTAAACCTATCATGTAGAATCTAAACCTATCATGTAGTATCTAAACCTATCATGTAGTATCTAAACCTGTCATGTAGTATCTAAACCTATCATGTAGTATCTAAACCTATCATGTAGTGTCTAAACCTATCATGTAGTATCTAAACCTATCATGTAGTATCTAAACCTATCATGTAGTATCTAAACCTATCATGTAGTATCTAAACCTATCATGTAGAATCTAAACCTATCATGTAGAATCTAAACCTATCATGTAGTATCTAAACCTATCATGTAGAATCTAAACCTATCATGTAGTATCTAAACCTATCATGTAGAATCTAAACCTATCATGTAGTATCTAAACCTATCATCAATCAATCAATCAATTTTATTTTATATAGCCCTTCGTACATCAGATAATATCTCGAAGTGCTGTACAGAAACCCAGCCTAAATCCCCAAACAGCTAGAATGCAGGTGTAGAAGCATGTAGTATCTAAACCTATCATGTAGAATCTAAACCTATCATGTAGAATCTAAACCTATCATGTAGAATCTAAACCTATCATGTAGAATCTAAACCTATCATGTAGAATCTAAACCTATCATGTAGTATCTAAACCTATCATGTAGTATCTAAACCTATCATGTAGTATCTAAACCTATCATGTAGAATCTAAACCTATCATGTAGAATCTAAACCTATCATGTAGAATCTAAACCTATCATGTAGTATCTAAACCTATCATGTAGTATCTAAACCTATCATGTAGTATCTAAACCTATCATGTAGTTTCTAAACCTATCATGTAGTATCTAAACCTATCATGTAGTATCTAAACCTATCATGTAGTTTCTAAACCTATCATGTAGTATCTAAACCTATCATGAAGTATCTAAACCTATCATGTAGTATCTAAACATATCATGTAGTGTCTAAACCTATCATGTAGTGTCTAAACCTATCATGTAGTGTCTAAACCTATCATGTAGTGTCTAAACCTGTCATGTAGTATCTAAACCTATCATGTCGTATCTAAACCTATCATGTAGTATCTAAACCTATCATGTAGTATCTAAACCTATCATGTAGTATCTAAACCTATCATGTAGTATCTAAACCTATCATGTAGTGTCTAAACCTATCATGTAGAATCTAAACCTATCATGTAGAATCTAAACCTATCATGTAGAATCTAAACCTATCATGTAGAATCTAAACCTATCATGTAGTATCTAAACCTATCATGTAGTATCTAAACCTGTCATGTAGTATCTAAACCTATCATGTAGTATCTAAACCTATCATGTAGTGTCTAAACCTATCATGTAGTATCTAAACCTATCATGTAGTATCTAAACCTATCATGTAGAATCTAAACCTATCATGTAGAATCTAAACCTATCATGTAGTATCTAAACCTATCATCAATCAATCAATCAATTTTATTTTATATAGCCCTTCGTACATCAGATAATATCTCGAAGTGCTGTACAGAAACCCAGCCTAAATCCCCAAACAGCTAGAATGCAGGTGTAGAAGCATGTAGTATCTAAACCTATCATGTAGAATCTAAACCTATCATGTAGAATCTAAACCTATCATGTAGAATCTAAACCTATCATGTAGAATCTAAACCTATCATGTAGTATCTAAACCTATCATGTAGTATCTAAACCTATCATGTAGAATCTAAACCTATCATGTAGAATCTAAACCTATCATGTAGAATCTAAACCTATCATGTAGTATCTAAACCTATCATGTAGTATCTAAACCTATCATGTAGTATCTAAACCTATCATGTAGTTTCTAAACCTATCATGTAGTATCTAAACCTATCATGTAGTATCTAAACCTATCATGTAGTTTCTAAACCTATCATGTAGTATCTAAACCTATCATGTAGTATCTAAACCTATCATGAAGTATCTAAACCTATCATGTAGTATCTAAACCTATCATGTAGTATCTAAACCTATCATGTAGTATCTAAACCTATCATGTAGTATCTAAACCTATCATGTAGTATCTAAACCTATCATGTATTATCTAAACCTATCATGTAGTATCTAAACCTATCATGTAGTATCTAAACCTGTCATGTAGTATCTAAACCTGTCATGTAGTCTCTAAACATATCATGTAGTCTCTAAACCTATCATGTAGTGTCTAAACCTATCATGTAGTGTCTAAACCTATCATGTAGTATCTAAACCTGTCATGTAGTATCTAAACCTATCATGTAGTATCTAAACCTATCATGTAGTATCTAAACCTATCATGTAGTATCTAAACCTATCATGTAGTATCTAAACCTATCATTTAGTATCTAAACCTATCATGTAGTATCTAAACCTATCATGTAGTGTCTAAAACTATCATGTAGTATCTAAACCTATCATGTAGTATCTAAACCTATCATGTAGTGTCTAAACCTATCATGTAGAATCTAAACCTATCATGTAGAATCTAAACCTATCATGTAGAATCTAAACCTATCATGTAGAATCTAAACCTATCATGTAGTATCTAAACCTATCATGTAGTATCTAAACCTATCATGTAGAATCTAAACCTATCATGTAGAATCTAAACCTATCATGTAGAATCTAAACCTATCATGTAGAATCTAAACCTATCATGTAGAATCTAAACCTATCATGTAGTATCTAAACCTATCATGTAGAATCTAAACCTATCATGTAGAATCTAAACCTATCATGTAGAATCTAAACCTATCATGTAGTATCTAAACCTATCATGTAGTATCTAAACCTATCATGTAGTATCTAAACCTATCATGTAGTATCTAAACCTATCATATAGTATCTAAACCTATCATGTAGTATCTAAACCTATCATGTAGTATCTAAACCTATCATGTAGTATCTAAACCTATCAGGTGGTATCTAAACCTATCATGTAGTATCTAAACCTATCATGTAGTATCTAAACCTATCATGTCGTATCTAAACCTATCATGTAGTATCTAAACCTATCATGTAGTATCTAAACCTATCATGTAGTATCTAAACCTATCATGTAGTATCTAAACCTATCATGTAGTATCTAAACCTATCATGTAGTATCTAAACCTGTGATGTAGTATCTAAACCTGTCATGTAGTATCTAAACATATCATGTAGTGTTTCAACCTATCATGTAGTATCTAAACCTATCATGTAGTATCTAAACCTATCATGTAGTCTCTAAACCTATCATGTAGTATCTAAACCTATCATGTAGAATCTAAACCTATCATGTAGTATCTAAACCTGTCATGTAGTATCTAAACCTATCATGTAGTATCTAAACCTATCGTGTAGTTTCTAAACCTATCATGTAGTATCTAAACCTATCATGTAGTGTCTAAACCTATCATGTAGAATCTAAACCTATCATGTAGAATCTAAACCTATCATGTAGAATCTAAACCTATCATGTAGAATCTAAACCTATCATGTAGTATCTAAACCTATCATGTAGTATCTAAACCTATCATGTAGAATCTAAACCTATCATGTAGAATCTAAACCTATCATGTAGAATCTAAACCTATCATGTAGAATCTAAACCTATCATGTAGAATCTAAACCTATCATGTAGTATCTAAACCTATCATGTAGAATCTAAACCTATCATGTAGAATCTAAACCTATCATGTAGAATCTAAACCTATCATGTAGTATCTAAACCTATCATGTAGTATCTAAACCTATCATGTAGTATCTAAACCTATCATGTAGTATCTAAACCTATCATATAGTATCTAAACCTATCATGTAGTATCTAAACCTATCATGTAGTATCTAAACCTATCATGTAGTATCTAAACCTATCAGGTAGTATCTAAACCTATCATGTAGTATCTAAACCTATCATGTAGTATCTAAACCTATCATGTCGTATCTAAACCTATCATGTAGTATCTAAACCTATCATGTAGTATCTAAACCTATCATGTAGTATCTAAACCTATCATGTAGTATCTAAACCTATCATGTAGTATCTAAACCTATCATGTAGTATCTAAACCTGTGATGTAGTATCTAAACCTGTCATGTAGTATCTAAACATATCATGTAGTGTTTCAACCTATCATGTAGTATCTAAACCTATCATGTAGTATCTAAACCTATCATGTAGTCTCTAAACCTATCATGTAGTATCTAAACCTATCATGTAGAATCTAAACCTATCATGTAGTATCTAAACCTGTCATGTAGTATCTAAACCTATCATGTAGTATCTAAACCTATCGTGTAGTTTCTAAACCTATCATGTAGTATCTAAACCTATCATGTAGTATCTAAACCTATCATGTAGTATCTAAACCTATCATGTAGTGTCTAAACCTATCATGTAGAATCTAAACCTATCATGTAGAATCTAAACCTATCATGTAGAATCTAAACCTATCATGTAGTATCTAAACCTATCATGTAGTATCTAAACCTATCATGTAGTATCTAAACCTATCATGTAGTGTCTAAACCTATCATGTACTATCTAAACCTATCATGTAGTATCTAAACCTATCATGTAGAATCTAAACCTATCATGTAGAATCTAAACCTATCATGTAGAATCTAAACCTATCATGTAGTATCTAAACCTATCATGTAGTATCTAAACCTATCATGTAGTCTCTAAACCTATCATGTAGTATCTAAACCTATCATGTAGTATCTAAACCTATCATGTAGTATCTAAACCTATCATGTAGTATCTAAACCTGTCATGTAGTATCTAAACCTGTCATGTAGTATCTAAACCTATCATGTAGTGTCTAAACCTATCATGTAGTGTCTAAACCTATCATGTAGTGTCTAAACCTGTCATGTAGTGTCTAAACCTGTCATGTAGTATCTAAACCTATCATGTAGTATCTAAACCTATCATGTAGTATCTAAACCTATCATGTAGTATCTAAACCTATCATGTAGTATCTAAACCTATCATTTAGTATCCAAACCTATCATTTAGTATCTAAACCTATCATGTAGTGTCTAAAACTATCATGTAGTATCTAAACCTATCATGTAGTGTCTAAACCTATCATGTAGAGTCTAAACCTATCATGTAGAATCTAAACCTATCATGTATAATCTAAACCTATCATGTAGTGTCTAAACCTATCATGTAGTGTCTAAACCTATCATGTAGTATCTAAACCTATCATGTAGTATCTAAACCTATCATGTAGTATCTAAACCTATCATGTAGTATCTAAACCTATCATGTAGTGTCTAAACCTATCATGTAGTGTCTAAAGCTGTCATGTAGTATCTAAACCTATCATGTAGTATCTAAACCTATCATGTAGTATCTAAACCTATCATGTAGTATCTAAACCTATCATGTAGTGTCTAAACCTATCATGTAGTGTCTAAACCTATCATGTAGTATCTAAACCTATCATGTAGAATCTAAACCTATCATGTAGAATCTAAACCTATCATGTAGAATCTAAACCTATCATGTAGTATCTAAACCTATCATGTAGTATCTAAACCTATTATGTAGAATCTAAACCTATCATGTAGAATATAAACCTATCATGTAGTATCTAAACCTATCATGTAGTATCTAAACCTATCATGTAGTATCTAAACCTATCATGTAGAATCTAAACTTTTCATGTAGAATCTAAACTTTTCATGTAGAATCTAAACCTATCATGTAGAATCTAAACCTATCATGTAGAATCTAAACCTATCATGTAGTATCTAAACCTATCATGTAGTATCTAAACCTATCATGTAGAATCTAAACCTATCATGTAGTATCTAAACCTATCATGTAGTATCTAAACCTATCATGTAGAATCTAAACCTATCATGTAGAATCTAAACTTTTCATGTAGAATCTAAACCTATCATGTAGAATCTAAACCTATCATGTAGAATCTAAACCTATCATGTAGTATCTAAACCTATCATGTAGTATCTAAACCTATCATGTAGTATCTAAACCTATCATGTAGTATCTAAACCTATCATGTAGTATCTAAACCTATCATGTAGTACCTAAACCTATCATGTAGTACCTAAACCTATCATGTAGTATCTAAACCTATCATGTAGTATCTAACCCTATCATGTAGTATCTAAACCTATCATGTAGTATCTAAACCTATCATGTAGTATCTAAACCTATCATGTAGTACCTAAACCTATCATGTAGTATCTAAACATATCATGTAGTATCTAAACCTATCATGTAGTATCTAAACCTGTCATGTAGTATCTAAACCTGTCATGTAGTATCTAAACATATCATGTAGTGTCTAAACCTATCATGTAGTGTGTAAAAACATCATGTAGTGTCTAAACCTATCATGTAGTGTCTAAACCTATCATGTAGTGTCTAAACCTATCATGTAGTGTCTAAACCTATCATGTAGTGTCTAAACCTATCATGTAGTATCTAAACCTATCATGTAGTATCTAAACCTATCATGTAGTGTCTAAACCTATCATGTAGTGTCTAAACCTATCATGTAGTATCTAAACCTATCATGTAGTGTCTAAACCTATCATGTAGTATCTAAACCTATCATGTAGTATCTAAACCTATCATGTAGTGTCTAAACCTATCATGTAGTGTCTAAACCTGTCATGTAGTATCTAAACCTATCATGTAGTATCTAAACCTATCATGTAGTATCTAAACCTATCATGTAGTATCTAAACCTATCAAGTAGTATCTAAACCTATCATTTAGTATCTAAACCTATCATGTAGTATCTAAACCTATCATGTAGTGTCTAAAACTATCATGTAGTATCTAAACCTATCATGTAGTATCTAAACCTATCATGTAGTGTCTAAACCTATCATGTAGAATCTAAACCTATCATGTAGAATCTAAACCTATCATGTAGAATCTAAACCTATCATGTAGTATCTAAACCTATCATGTAGTATCTAAACCTATCATGTAGTATCTAAACCTATCATGTATTATCTAAACCTATCATGTCGTCTCTAAACCTATCATGTAGTATCTAAACCTATCATGTAGTATCTAAACCTATCATGTAGAATCTAAACCTATCATGTAGAATCTAAACCTATCATGTAGTATCTAAACCTATCATGTAGTATCTAAACCTATCGTTTAGAATCTAAACCTATCATGTAGAATCTAAACCTATCATGTAGAATCTAAACCTATCATGTAGAATCTAAACCTATCATGTAGAATCTAAACCTATCGTGTAGTATCTAAACCTATCGTGTAGTGTCTAAAACTATCATGTAGTATCTAAACCTATCATGTAGTATCTAAACCTATCATTTAGTGTCTAAACCTATCATGTAGAATCTAAACCTATCATGTAGAATCTAAACCTATCATGTAGAATCTAAACCTATCATGTAGAATCTAAACCTATCATGTAGAATCTAAACCTATCATGTAGTATCTAAACCTATCATGTAGTCTCTAAACCTATCATGTAGTGTCTAAACCTATCATGTAGTGTCTAAACCTATCATGTAGTATCTAAACCTATCATGTAGTATCTAAACCTATCATGTAGTATCTAAACCTATCATGTAGTGTCTAAACCTATCATTTAGTGTCTAAACCTATCATGTAGTATCTAAACCTATCATGTAGATTCTAAACCTATCATGTAGAATCTAAACCTATCATGTAGAATCTAAACCTATCATGTAGTATCTAAACCTATCATGTAGAATCTAAACCTATCATGTAGAATCTAAACCTATCATGTAGAATCGAAACCTATCATGTAGAATCTAAACCTATCATGTAGAATCTAAACCTATCATGTAGTATCTAAACCTATCATGTAGTATCTAAACCTATCATGTAGTATCTAAACCTATCATGTAGTATCTAAACCTATCATGTAGTATCTAAACCTATCATGTAGTATCTAAACCTATCATGTAGTATCTAAACCTATCATTTAGTGTCTAAACCTATCATGTAGAGTCTAAACCTATCTTGTAGAATCTAAACCTATCATGTAGTATCTAAACCTATCATGTAGTGTCTAAACCTATCATTTAGTGTCTAAACCTATCATGTAGTATCTAAACCTATCATGTAGAATCTAAACCTATCATGTAGAATCTAAACCTATCATGTAGAATCTAAACCTATCATGTAGTATCTAAACCTATCATGTAGTATCTAAACCTATCATGTAGTATCTAAACCTATCATGTAGTATCTAAACCTATCAAGTAGTATCTAAACCTATCATTTAGTATCTAAACCTATCATGTAGTGTCTAAACCTATCATGTAGTGTCTAAAACTATCATGTAGTATCTAAACCTATCATGTAGTATCTAAACATATCATGTAGTGTCTAAACCTATCATGTAGAATCTAAACCTATCATGTAGAATCTAAACCTATCATGTAGAATCTAAACCTATCATGTAGTATCTAAACCTATCATGTAGTATCTAAACCTATCATGTATTATCTAAACCTATCATGTAGTCTCTAAATCTATCATGTAGTATCTAAACCTATCATGTAGTATCTAAACCTATCATGTAGAATCTAAACCTATCATGTAGAATCTAAACCTATCATGTAGTATCTAAACCTATCATGTAGTATCTAAACCTATCATGTAGAATCTAAACCTATCATGTAGAATCTAAACCTATCATGTAGAATCAAAACCTATCGTGTAGTATCTAAACCTATCGTGTAGTATCTAAACCTATCATGTAGTATCTAAACCTATCATGTAGTATCTAAACCTATCATGTAGTATCTAAACCTATCATGTAGTATCTAAACATATCATGTAGTGTCTAAACCTATCATGTAGTGTCTAAACCTATCATGTAGTGTCTCAACCTATCATGTAGTTTCTAAACCTGTCATGTAGTATCTAAACCTATCATGTAGTATCTAAACCTATCATGTAGTATCTAAACCTATCATGTAGTATCTAAACCTATCATGTAGTATCTAAACCTATCATTTAGTATCTAAACCTATCATGTAGTATCTAAAACTATCATGTAGTGTCTAAAACTATCATGTAGTATCTAAACCTATCATGTAGTATCTAAACCTATCATTTAGTGTCTAAACCTATCATGTAGAATCTAAACCTATCATGTAGAATCTAAACCTATCATGTAGAATCTAAACCTATCATGTAGAATCTAAACCTATCATGTAGAATCTAAACCTATCATGTAGTATCTAAACCTATCATGTAGTCTCTAAACCTATCATGTAGTGTCTAAACCTATCATGTAGTGTCTAAACCTATCATGTAGTGTCTAAACCTATCATGTAGTATCTAAACCTATCATGTAGTATCTAAACCTATCATGTAGAATCTAAACCTATCATGTAGTATCTAAACCTATCATGTAGTATCTAAACCTATCGTTTAGAATCTAAACCTATCATGTAGTATCTAAACCTATCATGTAGTATCTAAACCTATCATGTAGTATCTAAACCTATCATGTAGTATCTAAACCTATCATGTAGTATCTAAACCTATCATGTAGTATCTAAACCTATCATGTAGTATCTAAACCTATCATGTAGTATCTAAACCTATCATGTAGTATCTAAACCTATCATGTAGTACCTAAACCTATCATGTAGTATCTAAACCTATCATGTAGTATCTAAACCTATCATGTAGTATCTAAACCTATCATGTAGTATCTAAACCTATCATGTAGTATCTAAACCTATCATGTAGTATCTAAACCTATCATGTAGTACCTAAACCTATCATGTAGTATCTAAACCTATCATGTAGTATCTAAACCTATCATTTAGTGTCTAAACCTATCATGTAGAGTCTAAACCTATCTTGTAGAATCTAAACCTATCATGTAGTATCTAAACCTATCATGTAGTATCTAAACCTATCATGTAGTATCTAAACCTATCATGTAGAATCTAAACCTATCATGTAGAATCTAAACTTTTCATGTAGAATCTAAACCTATCATGTAGAATCTAAACCTATCATGTAGAATCTAAACCTATCATGTAGTATCTAAACCTATCATGTAGTATCTAAACCTATCATGTAGTATCTAAACCTATCATGTAGTACCTAAACCTATCATTTAGTGTCTAAACCTATCATGTAGTATCTAAACCTATCATGTAGAATCTAAAACTATCATGTAGAATCTAAACCTATCATGTAGAATCTAAACCTATCATGTAGTATCTAAACCTATCATGTAGTATCTAAACCTATCATGTAGTATCTAAACCTATCATGTAGAATCTAAACCTATCATGTAGAATCTAAACTTTTCATGTAGAATCTAAACCTATCATGTAGAATCTAAACCTATCATGTAGAATCTAAACCTATCATGTAGTATCTAAACCTATCATGTAGTATCTAAACCTATCATGTAGTATCTAAACCTATCATGTAGTACCTAAACCTATCATGTAGTATCTAAACCTATCATGTAGTATCTAAACCTATCATGTAGTATCTAAACCTATCATGTAGTATCTAAACCTATCATGTAGTATCTAAACCTATCATGTAGTATCTAAACATATCATGTAGTATCTAAACATATCATGTAGTATCTAAACCTATCATGTAGTATCTAAACCTGTCATGTAGTATCTAAACCTGTCATGTAGTATCTAAACATATCATGTAGTGTCTAAACCTATCATGTAGTGTCTAAACCTGTCATGTAGTGTCTAAACCTGTCATGTAGTGTCTAAACCTATCATGTAGTATCTAAACCTATCATGTAGTATCTAAACCTATCATGTATTATCTAAACCTATCATGTCGTCTCTAAACCTATCATTTAGTATCTAAACCTATCATGTAGTATCTAAAACTATCATGTAGTGTCTAAAACTATCATGTAGTATCTAAACCTATCATGTAGTATCTAAACCTATCATTTAGTGTCTAAACCTATCATGTAGAATCTAAACCTATCATGTAGAATCTAAACCTATCATGCAGAATCTAAACCTATCATGTAGAATCTAAACCTATCATGTAGAATCTAAACCTATCATGTAGTATCTAAACCTATCATGTAGTCTCTAAACCTATCATGTAGTGTCTAAACCTATCATGTAGTGTCTAAACCTATCATGTAGTGTCTAAACCTATCATGTAGTATCTAAACCTATCATGTAGTATCTAAACCTATCATGTAGAATCTAAACCTATCATGTAGTATCTAAACCTATCATGTAGTATCTAAACCTATCGTTTAGAATCTAAACCTATCATGTCGAATCTAAACCTATCATGTAGAATCTAAACCTATCATGTAGAATCTAAACCTATCATGTAGTATCTAAACCTATCATGTAGTATCTAAACCTATCATGTAGTATCTAAACCTATCATGTAGTATCTAAACCTATCATGTAGTATCTAAACCTATCATGTAGTACCTAAACCTATCATGTAGTATCTAAACCTATCATGTAGTATCTAAACCTATCATGTAGTATCTAAACCTATCATGTAGTATCTAAACCTATCATGTAGTATCTAAACCTATCATGTAGTATCTAAACCTATCATGTAGTACCTAAACCTATCATGTAGTATCTAAACCTATCATGTAGTATCTAAACCTATCATTTAGTGTCTAAACCTATCATGTAGAGTCTAAACCTATCTTGTAGAATCTAAACCTATCATGTAGTATCTAAACCTATCATGTAGTATCTAAACCTATCATGTAGAATCTAAACCTATCATGTAGAATCTAAACTTTTCATGTAGAATCTAAACCTATCATGTAGAATCTAAACCTATCATGTAGAATCTAAACCTATCATGTAGTATCTAAACCTATCATGTAGTATCTAAACCTATCATGTAGTATCTAAACCTATCATGTAGTACCTAAACCTATCATGTAGTATCTAAACCTATCATGTAGTATCTAAACCTATCATGTAGTATCTAAACCTATCATGTAGTATCTAAACCTATCATGTAGTATCTAAACCTATCATGTAGTATCTAAACATATCATGTAGTATCTAAACATATCATGTAGTATCTAAACCTATCATGTAGTATCTAAACCTGTCATGTAGTATCTAAACCTGTCATGTAGTATCTAAACATATCATGTAGTGTCTAAACCTATCATGTAGTGTCTAAACCTGTCATGTAGTGTCTAAACCTGTCATGTAGTGTCTAAACCTGTCATGTAGTATCTAAACCTGTCATGTAGTATCTAAACCTATCATGTAGTATCTAAACCTATCATGTAGTATCTAAACCTATCATGTAGTATCTAAACCTATCAAGTAGTATCTAAACCTATCATTTAGTATCTAAACCTATCATGTAGTGTCTAAACCTATCATGTAGTGTCTAAAACTATCATGTAGTATCTAAACCTATCATGTAGTATCTAAACCTATCATGTAGTGTCTAAACCTATCATGTAGAATCTAAACCTATCATGTAGAATCTAAACCTATCATGTAGAATCTAAACCTATCATGTAGTATCTAAACCTATCATGTAGTATCTAAACCTATCATGTATTATCTAAACCTATCATGTAGTCTCTAAATCTATCATGTAGTATCTAAACCTATCATGTAGTATCTAAACCTATCATGTAGAATCTAAACCTATCATGTAGAATCTAAACCTATCATGTAGTATCTAAACCTATCATGTAGTATCTAAACCTATCATGTAGAATCTAAACCTATCATGTAGAATCTAAACCTATCATGTAGAATCAAAACCTATCGTGTAGTATCTAAACCTATCGTGTAGTATCTAAACCTATCATGTAGTATCTAAACCTATCATGTAGTATCTAAACCTATCATGTAGTATCTAAACCTATCATGTAGTATCTAAACATATCATGTAGTGTCTAAACCTATCATGTAGTGTCTAAACCTATCATGTAGTGTCTAAACCTATCATGTAGTTTCTAAACCTGTCATGTAGTATCTAAACCTATCATGTAGTATCTAAACCTATCATGTAGTATCTAAACCTATCATGTAGTATCTAAACCTATCATGTAGTATCTAAACCTATCATTTAGTATCTAAACCTATCATGTAGTATCTAAAACTATCATGTAGTGTCTAAAACTATCATGTAGTATCTAAACCTATCATGTAGTATCTAAACCTATCATTTAGTGTCTAAACCTATCATGTAGAATCTAAACCTATCATGTAGAATCTAAACCTATCATGTAGAATCTAAACCTATCATGTAGAATCTAAACCTATCATGTAGAATCTAAACCTATCATGTAGTATCTAAACCTATCATGTCGTCTCTAAACCTATCATGTAGTGTCTAAACCTATCATGTAGTGTCTAAACCTATCATGTAGTATCTAAACCTATCATGTAGTATCTAAACATATCATGTAGTGTCTAAACCTATCATGTAGAATCTAAACCTATCATGTAGAATCTAAACCTATCATGTAGAATCTAAACCTATCATGTAGTATCTAAACCTATCATGTAGTATCTAAACCTATCATGTATTATCTAAACCTATCATGTAGTCTCTAAATCTATCATGTAGTATCTAAACCTATCATGTAGTATCTAAACCTATCATGTAGAATCTAAACCTATCATGTAGAATCTAAACCTATCATGTAGTATCTAAACCTATCATGTAGTATCTAAACCTATCATGTAGAATCTAAACCTATCATGTAGAATCTAAACCTATCATGTAGAATCAAAACCTATCGTGTAGTATCTAAACCTATCGTGTAGTATCTAAACCTATCATGTAGTATCTAAACCTATCATGTAGTATCTAAACCTATCATGTAGTATCTAAACCTATCATGTAGTATCTAAACATATCATGTAGTGTCTAAACCTATCATGTAGTGTCTAAACCTATCATGTAGTGTCTCAACCTATCATGTAGTTTCTAAACCTGTCATGTAGTATCTAAACCTATCATGTAGTATCTAAACCTATCATGTAGTATCTAAACCTATCATGTAGTATCTAAACCTATCATGTAGTATCTAAACCTATCATTTAGTATCTAAACCTATCATGTAGTATCTAAAACTATCATGTAGTGTCTAAAACTATCATGTAGTATCTAAACCTATCATGTAGTATCTAAACCTATCATTTAGTGTCTAAACCTATCATGTAGAATCTAAACCTATCATGTAGAATCTAAACCTATCATGTAGAATCTAAACCTATCATGTAGAATCTAAACCTATCATGTAGAATCTAAACCTATCATGTAGTATCTAAACCTATCATGTAGTCTCTAAACCTATCATGTAGTGTCTAAACCTATCATGTAGTGTCTAAACCTATCATGTAGTGTCTAAACCTATCATGTAGTATCTAAACCTATCATGTAGTATCTAAACCTATCATGTAGAATCTAAACCTATCATGTAGTATCTAAACCTATCATGTAGTATCTAAACCTATCGTTTAGAATCTAAACCTATCATGTCGAATCTAAACCTATCATGTAGAATCTAAACCTATCATGTAGAATCTAAACCTATCATGTAGTATCTAAACCTATCATGTAGTATCTAAACCTATCATGTAGTATCTAAACCTATCATGTAGTATCTAAACCTATCATGTAGTATCTAAACCTATCATGTAGTATCTAAACCTATCATGTAGTACCTAAACCTATCATGTAGTATCTAAACCTATCATGTAGTATCTAAACCTATCATGTAGTATCTAAACCTATCATGTAGTATCTAAACCTATCATGTAGTATCTAAACCTATCATGTAGTATCTAAACCTATCATGTAGTACCTAAACCTATCATGTAGTATCTAAACCTATCATGTAGTATCTAAACCTATCATTTAGTGTCTAAACCTATCATGTAGAGTCTAAACCTATCTTGTAGAATCTAAACCTATCATGTAGTATCTAAACCTATCATGTAGTATCTAAACCTATCATGTAGTATCTAAACCTATCATGTAGAATCTAAACCTATCATGTAGAATCTAAACTTTTCATGTAGAATCTAAACCTATCATGTAGAATCTAAACCTATCATGTAGAATCTAAACCTATCATGTAGTATCTAAACCTATCATGTAGTATCTAAACCTATCATGTAGTATCTAAACCTATCATGTAGTACCTAAACCTATCATTTAGTGTCTAAACCTATCATGTAGTATCTAAACCTATCATGTAGAATCTAAAACTATCATGTAGAATCTAAACCTATCATGTAGAATCTAAACCTATCATGTAGTATCTAAACCTATCATGTAGTATCTAAACCTATCATGTAGTATCTAAACCTATCATGTAGAATCTAAACCTATCATGTAGAATCTAAACTTTTCATGTAGAATCTAAACCTATCATGTAGAATCTAAACCTATCATGTAGAATCTAAACCTATCATGTAGTATCTAAACCTATCATGTAGTATCTAAACCTATCATGTAGTATCTAAACCTATCATGTAGTACCTAAACCTATCATGTAGTATCTAAACCTATCATGTAGAATCTAAACCTATCATGTAGAATCTAAACCTATCATGTAGAATCTAAACCTATCATGTAGTATCTAAACCTATCATGTAGTATCTAAACCTATCATGTAGTATCTAAACCTATCATGTAGTACCTAAACCTATCATGTAGTATCTAAACCTATCATGTAGTGTCTAAACCTATCATGTAGTATCTAAACCTATCATGTAGTATCTAAACCTATCATGTAGTATCTAAACCTATCATGTAGTATCTAAACATATCATGTAGTATCTAAACATATCATGTAGTATCTAAACCTATCATGTAGTATCTAAACCTGTCATGTAGTATCTAAACCTGTCATGTAGTATCTAAACATATCATGTAGTGTCTAAACCTATCATGTAGTGTCTAAACCTGTCATGTAGTGTCTAAACCTGTCATGTAGTGTCTAAACCTATCATGTAGTATCTAAACCTATCATGTAGTATCTAAACCTATCATGTATTATCTAAACCTATCATGTCGTCTCTAAACCTATCATTTAGTATCTAAACCTATCATGTAGTATCTAAAACTATCATGTAGTGTCTAAAACTATCATGTAGTATCTAAACCTATCATGTAGTATCTAAACCTATCATTTAGTGTCTAAACCTATCATGTAGAATCTAAACCTATCATGTAGAATCTAAACCTATCATGTAGAATCTAAACCTATCATGTAGAATCTAAACCTATCATGTAGAATCTAAACCTATCATGTAGTATCTAAACCTATCATGTAGTCTCTAAACCTATCATGTAGTGTCTAAACCTATCATGTAGTGTCTAAACCTATCATGTAGTGTCTAAACCTATCATGTAGTATCTAAACCTATCATGTAGTATCTAAACCTATCATGTAGAATCTAAACCTATCATGTAGTATCTAAACCTATCATGTAGTATCTAAACCTATCGTTTAGAATCTAAACCTATCATGTCGAATCTAAACCTATCATGTAGAATCTAAACCTATCATGTAGAATCTAAACCTATCATGTAGTATCTAAACCTATCATGTAGTATCTAAACCTATCATGTAGTATCTAAACCTATCATGTAGTATCTAAACCTATCATGTAGTATCTAAACCTATCATGTAGTACCTAAACCTATCATGTAGTATCTAAACCTATCATGTAGTATCTAAACCTATCATGTAGTATCTAAACCTATCATGTAGTATCTAAACCTATCATGTAGTATCTAAACCTATCATGTAGTATCTAAACCTATCATGTAGTACCTAAACCTATCATGTAGTATCTAAACCTATCATGTAGTATCTAAACCTATCATTTAGTGTCTAAACCTATCATGTAGAGTCTAAACCTATCTTGTAGAATCTAAACCTATCATGTAGTATCTAAACCTATCATGTAGTATCTAAACCTATCATGTAGAATCTAAACCTATCATGTAGAATCTAAACTTTTCATGTAGAATCTAAACCTATCATGTAGAATCTAAACCTATCATGTAGAATCTAAACCTATCATGTAGTATCTAAACCTATCATGTAGTATCTAAACCTATCATGTAGTATCTAAACCTATCATGTAGTACCTAAACCTATCATGTAGTATCTAAACCTATCATGTAGTATCTAAACCTATCATGTAGTATCTAAACCTATCATGTAGTATCTAAACCTATCATGTAGTATCTAAACCTATCATGTAGTATCTAAACATATCATGTAGTATCTAAACATATCATGTAGTATCTAAACCTATCATGTAGTATCTAAACCTGTCATGTAGTATCTAAACCTGTCATGTAGTATCTAAACATATCATGTAGTGTCTAAACCTATCATGTAGTGTCTAAACCTGTCATGTAGTGTCTAAACCTGTCATGTAGTGTCTAAACCTGTCATGTAGTATCTAAACCTGTCATGTAGTATCTAAACCTATCATGTAGTATCTAAACCTATCATGTAGTATCTAAACCTATCATGTAGTATCTAAACCTATCAAGTAGTATCTAAACCTATCATTTAGTATCTAAACCTATCATGTAGTGTCTAAACCTATCATGTAGTGTCTAAAACTATCATGTAGTATCTAAACCTATCATGTAGTATCTAAACCTATCATGTAGTGTCTAAACCTATCATGTAGAATCTAAACCTATCATGTAGAATCTAAACCTATCATGTAGAATCTAAACCTATCATGTAGTATCTAAACCTATCATGTAGTATCTAAACCTATCATGTATTATCTAAACCTATCATGTAGTCTCTAAATCTATCATGTAGTATCTAAACCTATCATGTAGTATCTAAACCTATCATGTAGAATCTAAACCTATCATGTAGAATTTAAACCTATCATGTAGTATCTAAACCTATCATGTAGTATCTAAACCTATCATGTAGAATCTAAACCTATCATGTAGAATCTAAACCTATCATGTAGAATCAAAACCTATCGTGTAGTATCTAAACCTATCGTGTAGTATCTAAACCTATCATGTAGTATCTAAACCTATCATGTAGTATCTAAACCTATCATGTAGTATCTAAACCTATCATGTAGTATCTAAACATATCATGTAGTGTCTAAACCTATCATGTAGTGTCTAAACCTATCATGTAGTGTCTAAACCTATCATGTAGTATCTAAACCTATCATGTAGTATCTAAACCTATCATGTAGTATCTAAACCTATCATTTAGTATCTAAACCTATCATGTAGTATCTAAAACTATCATGTAGTGTCTAAAACTATCATGTAGTATCTAAACCTATCATGTAGTATCTAAACCTATCATTTAGTGTCTAAACCTATCATGTAGAATCTAAACCTATCATGTAGAATCTAAACCTATCATGTAGAATCTAAACCTATCATGTAGAATCTAAACCTATCATGTAGAATCTAAACCTATCATGTAGTATCTAAACCTATCATGTCGTCTCTAAACCTATCATGTAGTGTCTAAACCTATCATGTAGTGTCTAAACCTATCATGTAGTGTCTAAACCTATCATGTAGTATCTAAACCTATCATGTAGTATCTAAACCTATCATGTAGAATCTAAACCTATCATGTAGTATCTAAACCTATCATGTAGTATCTAAACCTATCGTTTAGAATCTAAACCTATCATGTAGAATCTAAACCTATCATGTAGAATCTAAACCTATCATGTAGAATCTAAACCTATCATGTAGAATCTAAACCTATCGTGTAGAATCTAAACCTATCGTGTAGAATCTAAACCTATCGTGTAGAATCTAAACCTATCATGTAGTATCTAAACCTATCATGTAGTATCTAAACCTATCATGTAGTACCTAAACCTATCATGTAGTATATAAACCTATCATTTAGTGTCTAAACCTATCATGTAGTCTCTAAATCTATCATGTAGTATCTAAACCTATCATGTAGTATCTAAACCTATCATGTAGTATCTAAACCTATCATGTAGTATCTAAACATATCATGTAGTGTCTAAACCTATCATGTAGTGTCTAAACCTATCATGTAGTGTCTAAACCTATCATGTAGTTTCTAAACCTGTCATGTAGTATCTAAACCTATCATGTAGTATCTAAACCTATCATGTAGTATCTAAACATATCATGTAGTATCTAAACCTATCATGTAGTATCTAAACCTATCATTTAGTATCTAAACCTATCATGTAGTATCTAAAACTATCATGTAGTGTCTAAAACTATCATGTAGTATCTAAACCTATCATGTAGTATCTAAACCTATCATTTAGTGTCTAAACCTATCATGTAGAATCTAAACCTATCATGTAGAATCTAAACCTATCATGTAGAATCTAAACCTATCATGTAGAATCTAAACCTATCATGTAGAATCTAAACCTATCATGTAGTATCTAAACCTATCATGCCGTCTCTCAACCTATCATGTAGTGTCTAAACCTATCATGTAGTGTCTAAACCTATCATGTAGTGTCTAAACCTATCATGTAGTATCTAAACCTATCATGTAGTATCTAAACCTATCATGTAGTATCTAAACATATCATGTAGTGTCTAAACCTATCATGTAGTGTCTAAACCTATCATGTAGTGTCTAAACCTATCATGTAGTGTCTAAACATGTTATGTAGTATCTAAACCTATCATGTAGTATCTAAACCTATCATGTAGTATCTAAACCTATCATGTAGTATCTAAACCTATCATGTAGTATCTAAACCTATCATGTAGTATGTAAACCTATCATGTAGTGTCTAAACCTATCATGTAGTATCTAAACCTATCATGTAGTGTCTAAACCTATCATGTAGTGTCTAAACCTATCATGTAGTATCTAAACCTATCATGTAGAATCTAAACCTATCATGTAGAATCTAAACCTATCATGTAGAATCTAAACCTATCATGTAGAATCTAAACCTATCATGTAGAATCTAAACCTATCATGTAGTATCTAAACCTATCATGTAGTATCTAAACCTATCATGTAGTATCTAAACCTATCATGTAGTGTCTAAACCTATCATGTAGTATCTAAACCTATCATGTAGTATCTAAACCTATCATGTAGAATCTAAACCTATCATGTAGAATCTAAACCTATCGTGTAGAATCTAAACCTATCGTGTAGTATCTAAACCTATCGTGTAGTATCTAAACCTATCGTGTAGTATCTAAACCTATCGTGTAGTATCTAAACCTATCGTGTAGTATCTAAACCTATCGTGTAGTATCTAAACCTATCATGTAGTATCTAAACCTATCATGTAGGATCTAAACCTATCATGTAGTATCTAAACCTATCATGTAGTATCTAAACCTATCATGTAGTATCTAAACCTATCATGTAGTATCTAAACCTATCATGTAGTATCTAAACCTATCATGTAGTATCTAAACCTGTCATGTAGTATCTAAACCTATCATGTAGTATCTAAACCTATCATGTAGTATCTAAACCTATCATGTAGTGTCTAAACCTATCATGTAGTATCTAAACCTATCATGTAGTATCTAAACCTATCATGTAGAATCTAAACCTATCATGTAGAATCTAAACCTATCATGTAGAATCTAAACCTATCATGTAGAATCTAAACCTATCATGTAGTATCTAAACCTATCATGTAGTATCTAAACCTATCATGTAGTATCTAAACCTATCATGTAGGATCTAAACCTATCATGTAGTATCTAAACCTATCATGTAGTATCTAAACCTATCATGTAGTATCTAAACCTATCATGTAGTATCTAAACCTATCATGTAGTATCTAAACCTATCATGTAGTATCTAAACCTGTCATGTAGTATCTAAACCTGTTATGTAGTATCTAAACCTGTCATGTAGTATCTAAACATATCATGTAGTGTCTAAACCTATCATGTAGTGTCTAAACCTATCATGTAGTGTCTAAACCTATCATGTAGTGTCTAAACCTGTCATGTAGTATCTAAACCTATCATGTCGTATCTAAACCTATCATGTAGTATCTAAACCTATCATGTAGTGTCTAAACCTATCATGTAGTGTCTAAACCTATCATGTAGTGTCTAAACCTGTCATGTAGTGTCTAAACCTGTCATGTAGAGTCTAAACCTATCATGTAGAATTTAAACCTATCATGTAGAATCTAAACCTATCATGTAGTATCTAAACCTATCATGTAGTATCTAAACCTATCATGTAGTATCTAAACATATCATGTAGTATCTAAACCAATCATGTAGTGTCTAAATCTATCATGTAGTATCTAAACCTATCATGTAGTATCTAAACCTATCATGTAGAATCTAAACCTATCATGTAGAATCTAAACCTATCATGTAGAATCTAAACCTATCATGTAGTATCTAAAGCTATCATGTAGTATCTAAAGCTATCATGTAGTATCTAAAGCTATCATGTAGTATCTAAAGCTATCATGTAGTATCTAAAGCTATCATGTAGTATCTAAACCTATCATGTAGTTTCTAAACCTATCATGTAGTATCTAAACCTATCATGAAGTATCTAAACCTATCATGTAGTATCTAAACCTATCATGTAGTATCTAAACCTATCAAGTAGTATCTAAACCTATCATGTAGTATCTAAACCTATCATGTCGTATCTAAACCTATCATGTAGTATCTAAACCTATCATGTAGTATCTAAACCTGTCATGTAGTATCTAAACATATCATGTAGTCTCTAAACCTATCATGTAGTGTCTAAACCTATCATGTAGTGTCTAAACCTATCATGTAGTGTCTAAACCTGTCATGTAGTATCTAAACCTGTCATGTAGTATCTAAACCTATCATGTAGTGTCTAAACCTATCATGTAGTGTCTAAACCTGTCATGTAGTATCTAAACCTGTCATGTAGTATCTAAACCTATCATGTAGAATCTAAACCTATCATGTAGAATCTAAACCTATCATGTAGTATCTAAACCTATCATGTAGTATCTAAACCTATCATGTAGTATCTAAACCTATCATGTTGTTTCTAAACCTATCATGTAGTATCTAAACCTATCATGTAGTATCTAAACCTATCATGTAGTTTCTAAACCTATCATGTAGTATCTAAACCTATCATGAAGTATCTAAACCTATCATGTAGTATCTAAACCTATCATGTAGTATCTAAACCTATCATGTAGTATCTAAACCTATCATGTAGTATCTAAACCTATCATGTAGTATCTAAACCTATCATGTAGTATCTAAACCTATCATGTAGTATCTAAACCTATCATGTAGTATCTAAACCTATCATGTAGTATCTAAACCTGTCATGTAGTATCTAAACCTGTCATGTAGTATCTAAACATATCATGTAGTCTCTAAACCTATCATGTAGTGTCTAAACCTATCATGTAGTGTCTAAACCTATCTTGTAGTGTCTATACCTGTCATGTAGAATCTAAACCTATCATGTAGAATCTAAACCTATCATGTAGAATCTAAACCTATCATGTAGTATCTAAACCTATCATGTAGTATCTAAACCTATCATGTAGTATCTAAACCTATCATGTAGTATCTAAATCTATCATGTAGTATCTAAACCTATCATGTAGTGTCTAAACCTATCATGTAGTGTCTAAACCTGTCATGTAGTATCTAAACATATCATGTCGTATCTAAACCTATCATGTAGTATCTAAACCTATCATGTAGTATCTCAACTTATCATGTAGTATCTAAACCTATCATTTAGTATCTAAACCTATCATGTAGTATCTAAACCTATCATGTAGTGTCTAAACATATCATGTAGTATCTAAAGCTATCATGTAGTATCTAAACCTATCATGTAGTTTCTAAACCTATCATGTAGTATCTAAACCTATCATGAAGTATCTAAACCTATCATGTAGTATCTAAACCTATCATGTAGTATCTAAACCTATCAAGTAGTATCTAAACCTATCATGTAGTATCTAAACCTATCATGTAGTATCTAAACCTATCATGTAGTATCTAAACCTATCATGTAGTATCTAAACCTATCATGTAGTATCTAAACCTGTCATGTAGTATCTAAACCTGTCATGTAGTATCTAAACATATCATGTAGTCTCTAAACCTATCATGTAGTGTCTAAACCTATCATGTAGTGTCTAAACCTATCATGTAGTGTCTAAACCTGTCATGTAGTATCTAAACCTGTCATGTAGTATCTAAACCTATCATGTAGTGTCTAAACCTATCATGTAGTGTCTAAACCTGTCATGTAGTATCTAAACCTGTCATGTAGTATCTAAACCTATCATGTAGAATCTAAACCTATCATGTAGAATCTAAACCTATCATGTAGTATCTAAACCTATCATGTAGTATCTAAACCTATCATGTAGTATCTAAACCTATCATGTTGTTTCTAAACCTATCATGTAGTATCTAAACCTATCATGTAGTATCTAAACCTATCATGTAGTTTCTAAACCTATCATGTAGTATCTAAACCTATCATGAAGTATCTAAACCTATCATGTAGTATCTAAACCTATCATGTAGTATCTAAACCTATCATGTAGTATCTAGACCTATCATGTAGTATCTAAACCTATCATGTAGTATCTAAACCTATCATGTAGTATCTAAACCTATCATGTAGTATCTAAACATATCATGTAGTATCTAAACCTATCATGTAGTATCTAAACCTATCATGTAGTGTCTAAACCTATCATGTAGTATCTAAACCTATCATGTAGTATCTAAACCTATCATGTAGAATCTAAACCTATCATGTAGAATCTAAACCTATCATGTAGAATCTAAACCTATCATGTAGTATCTAAACCTATCATGTAGTATCTAAACCTATCATGTAGTGTCTAAACCTATCATGTAGTATCTAAACCTATCATGTAGTATCTAAACCTATCATGTAGAATCTAAACCTATCATGTAGAATCTAAACCTATCATGTAGAATCTAAACCTATCATGTAGTATCTAAACCTATCATGTAGTATCTAAACCTATCATGTAGTATCTAAACCTATCATGTAGTATCTAAACCTATCATGTAGTATCTAAACCTATCATGTAGTATCTAAACCTATCATGTAGTATCTAAACCTATCATGTAGTATCTAAACCTATCATGTAGTATCTAAACCTATCATGTAGTATCTAAACCTATCATGTAGTATCTAAACCTATCATGTAGTATCTAAACCTATCATGTAGTATCTAAACCTATCATGTAGTATCTAAAAATGTCATGTAGTATCTAAACCTGTCATGTAGTATCTAAACATATCATGTAGTATCTAAACATATCATGTAGTGTCTAAACCTATCATGTAGTGTCTAAACCTATCATGTAGTGTCTAAACCTATCATGTAGTATCTAAACCTATCATGTAGTATCTAAACCTATCATGTAGTATCTAAACATATCATGTAGTATCTAAACCTATCATGTAGTATCTAAACCTATCATGTAGTATCTAAACATATCATGTAGTGTCTAAACCTATCATGTAGTGTCTAAACCTATCATGTAGTGTCTAAACCTATCATGTAGTGTCTAAACATGTTATGTAGTATCTAAACCTATCATGTAGTATCTAAACCTATCATGTAGTATCTAAACCTATCATGTAGTATCTAAACCTATCATGTAGTATCTAAACCTATCATGTAGTATGTAAACCTATCATGTAGTGTCTAAACCTATCATGTAGTATCTAAACCTATCATGTAGTGTCTAAACCTATCATGTAGTGTCTAAACCTATCATGTAGTATCTAAACCTATCATGTAGAATCTAAACCTATCATGTAGAATCTAAACCTATCATGTAGAATCTAAACCTATCATGTAGAATCTAAACCTATCATGTAGAAGCTAAACCTATCATGTAGTATCTAAACCTATCATGTAGTATCTAAACCTATCATGTAGTATCTAAACCTATCATGTAGTGTCTAAACCTATCATGTAGTATCTAAACCTATCATGTAGTATCTAAACCTATCATGTAGAATCTAAACCTATCATGTAGAATCTAAACCTATCGTGTAGAATCTAAACCTATCGTGTAGTATCTAAACCTATCGTGTAGTATCTAAACCTATCGTGTAGTATCTAAACCTATCGTGTAGTATCTAAACCTATCGTGTAGTATCTAAACCTATCGTGTAGTATCTAAACCTATCATGTAGTATCTAAACCTATCATGTAGGATCTAAACCTATCATGTAGTATCTAAACCTATCATGTAGTATCTAAACCTATCATGTAGTATCTAAACCTATCATGTAGTATCTAAACCTATCATGTAGTATCTAAACCTATCATGTAGTATCTAAACCTGTCATGTAGTATCTAAACCTATCATGTAGTATCTAAACCTATCATGTAGTATCTAAACCTATCATGTAGTGTCTAAACCTATCATGTAGTATCTAAACCTATCATGTAGTATCTAAACCTATCATGTAGAATCTAAACCTATCATGTAGAATCTAAACCTATCATGTAGAATCTAAACCTATCATGTAGAATCTAAACCTATCATGTAGTATCTAAACCTATCATGTAGTATCTAAACCTATCATGTAGTATCTAAACCTATCATGTAGGATCTAAACCTATCATGTAGTATCTAAACCTATCATGTAGTATCTAAACCTATCATGTAGTATCTAAACCTATCATGTAGTATCTAAACCTATCATGTAGTATCTAAACCTATCATGTAGTATCTAAACCTGTCATGTAGTATCTAAACCTGTTATGTAGTATCTAAACCTGTCATGTAGTATCTAAACATATCATGTAGTGTCTAAACCTATCATGTAGTGTCTAAACCTATCATGTAGTGTCTAAACCTATCATGTAGTGTCTAAACCTGTCATGTAGTATCTAAACCTATCATGTCGTATCTAAACCTATCATGTAGTATCTAAACCTATCATGTAGTGTCTAAACCTATCATGTAGTGTCTAAACCTATCATGTAGTGTCTAAACCTGTCATGTAGTGTCTAAACCTGTCATGTAGAGTCTAAACCTATCATGTAGAATTTAAACCTATCATGTAGAATCTAAACCTATCATGTAGTATCTAAACCTATCATGTAGTATCTAAACCTATCATGTAGTATCTAAACATATCATGTAGTATCTAAACCAATCATGTAGTGTCTAAATCTATCATGTAGTATCTAAACCTATCATGTAGTATCTAAACCTATCATGTAGAATCTAAACCTATCATGTAGAATCTAAACCTATCATGTAGAATCTAAACCTATCATGTAGTATCTAAAGCTATCATGTAGTATCTAAAGCTATCATGTAGTATCTAAAGCTATCATGTAGTATCTAAAGCTATCATGTAGTATCTAAAGCTATCATGTAGTATCTAAACCTATCATGTAGTTTCTAAACCTATCATGTAGTATCTAAACCTATCATGAAGTATCTAAACCTATCATGTAGTATCTAAACCTATCATGTAGTATCTAAACCTATCAAGTAGTATCTAAACCTATCATGTAGTATCTAAACCTATCATGTCGTATCTAAACCTATCATGTAGTATCTAAACCTATCATGTAGTATCTAAACCTATCATGTAGTATCTAAACCTGTCATGTAGTATCTAAACCTATCATGTAGTATCTAAACCTATCATGTAGTATCTAAACCTATCATGTAGTATCTAAACCTATCATGTAGTGTCTAAACCTATCATGTAGTATCTAAACCTATCATGTAGTATCTAAACCTATCATGTAGAATCTAAACCTATCATGTAGAATCTAAACCTATCATGTAGAATCTAAACCTATCATGTAGAATCTAAACCTATCATGTAGTATCTAAACCTATCATGTAGTATCTAAACCTATCATGTAGTATCTAAACCTATCATGTAGGATCTAAACCTATCATGTAGTATCTAAACCTATCATGTAGTATCTAAACCTATCATGTAGTATCTAAACCTATCATGTAGTATCTAAACCTATCATGTAGTATCTAAACCTATCATGTAGTATCTAAACCTGTCATGTAGTATCTAAACCTGTTATGTAGTATCTAAACCTGTCATGTAGTATCTAAACATATCATGTAGTGTCTAAACCTATCATGTAGTGTCTAAACCTATCATGTAGTGTCTAAACCTATCATGTAGTGTCTAAACCTGTCATGTAGTATCTAAACCTATCATGTCGTATCTAAACCTATCATGTAGTATCTAAACCTATCATGTAGTGTCTAAACCTATCATGTAGTGTCTAAACCTATCATGTAGTGTCTAAACCTGTCATGTAGTGTCTAAACCTGTCATGTAGAGTCTAAACCTATCATGTAGAATTTAAACCTATCATGTAGAATCTAAACCTATCATGTAGTATCTAAACCTATCATGTAGTATCTAAACCTATCATGTAGTATCTAAACATATCATGTAGTATCTAAACCAATCATGTAGTGTCTAAATCTATCATGTAGTATCTAAACCTATCATGTAGTATCTAAACCTATCATGTAGAATCTAAACCTATCATGTAGAATCTAAACCTATCATGTAGAATCTAAACCTATCATGTAGTATCTAAAGCTATCATGTAGTATCTAAAGCTATCATGTAGTATCTAAAGCTATCATGTAGTATCTAAAGCTATCATGTAGTATCTAAAGCTATCATGTAGTATCTAAACCTATCATGTAGTTTCTAAACCTATCATGTAGTATCTAAACCTATCATGAAGTATCTAAACCTATCATGTAGTATCTAAACCTATCATGTAGTATCTAAACCTATCAAGTAGTATCTAAACCTATCATGTAGTATCTAAACCTATCATGTCGTATCTAAACCTATCATGTAGTATCTAAACCTATCATGTAGTATCTAAACCTGTCATGTAGTATCTAAACATATCATGTAGTCTCTAAACCTATCATGTAGTGTCTAAACCTATCATGTAGTGTCTAAACCTATCATGTAGTGTCTAAACCTGTCATGTAGTATCTAAACCTGTCATGTAGTATCTAAACCTATCATGTAGTGTCTAAACCTATCATGTAGTGTCTAAACCTGTCATGTAGTATCTAAACCTGTCATGTAGTATCTAAACCTATCATGTAGAATCTAAACCTATCATGTAGAATCTAAACCTATCATGTAGTATCTAAACCTATCATGTAGTATCTAAACCTATCATGTAGTATCTAAACCTATCATGTTGTTTCTAAACCTATCATGTAGTATCTAAACCTATCATGTAGTATCTAAACCTATCATGTAGTTTCTAAACCTATCATGTAGTATCTAAACCTATCATGAAGTATCTAAACCTATCATGTAGTATCTAAACCTATCATGTAGTATCTAAACCTATCATGTAGTATCTAAACCTATCATGTAGTATCTAAACCTATCATGTAGTATCTAAACCTATCATGTAGTATCTAAACCTATCATGTAGTATCTAAACCTATCATGTAGTATCTAAACCTATCATGTAGTATCTAAACCTGTCATGTAGTATCTAAACCTGTCATGTAGTATCTAAACATATCATGTAGTCTCTAAACCTATCATGTAGTGTCTAAACCTATCATGTAGTGTCTAAACCTATCTTGTAGTGTCTATACCTGTCATGTAGAATCTAAACCTATCATGTAGAATCTAAACCTATCATGTAGAATCTAAACCTATCATGTAGTATCTAAACCTATCATGTAGTATCTAAACCTATCATGTAGTATCTAAACCTATCATGTAGTATCTAAATCTATCATGTAGTATCTAAACCTATCATGTAGTGTCTAAACCTATCATGTAGTGTCTAAACCTGTCATGTAGTATCTAAACATATCATGTCGTATCTAAACCTATCATGTAGTATCTAAACCTATCATGTAGTATCTCAACTTATCATGTAGTATCTAAACCTATCATTTAGTATCTAAACCTATCATGTAGTATCTAAACCTATCATGTAGTGTCTAAACATATCATGTAGTATCTAAACCTATCATGTAGTATCTTAACCTATCATGTAGTATCTAAACCTATCATGTAGTATCTAAACCTATCATGTAGTATCTAAACCTATCATGTAGTATCTAAACCTATCATGTAGTATCTAAACCTATCATGTAGTATCTTAACCTGTTATGTAGTATCTAAACCTATCATGTAGTATCTAAACATATCATGTAGTGTCTAAACCTATCATGTAGTGTCTAAACCTATCATGTAGTGTCTAAACCTATCATGTAGTGTCTAAACCTGTCATGTAGTATCTAAACCTATCATGTCGTATCTAAACCTATCATGTAGTATCTAAACCTATCATGTAGTATCTAAACCTATCATGTAGTATCTAAACCTATCATTTAGTATCTAAACCTATCATATAGTATCTAAACCTATCATGTAGTGTCTAAAACTATCATGTAGTATCTAAACCTATCATGTAGTATCTAAACCTATCATGTAGTGTCTAAACCTATCATGTAGAATCTAAACCTATCATGTAGAATCTAAACCTATCATGTAGAATCTAAACCTATCATGTAGAATCTAAACCTATCATGTAGTATCTAAACCTATCATGTAGTATCTAAACCTGTCATGTAGTATCTAAACCTATCATGTAGTATCTAAACCTATCATGTAGTGTCTAAACCTATCATGTAGTATCTAAACCTATCATGTAGTATCTAAACCTATCATGTAGTATCTAAACCTATCATGTAGTATCTAAACCTATCATGTAGAATCTAAACCTATCATGTAGAATCTAAACCTATCATGTAGTATCTAAACCTATCATGTAGAATCTAAACCTATCATGTAGTATCTAAACCTATCATGTAGAATCTAAACCTATCATGTAGTATCTAAACCTATCATCAATCAATCAATCAATTTTATTTTATATAGCCCTTCGTACATCAGATAATATCTCGAAGTGCTGTACAGAAACCCAGCCTAAATCCCCAAACAGCTAGAATGCAGGTGTAGAAGCATGTAGTATCTAAACCTATCATGTAGAATCTAAACCTATCATGTAGAATCTAAACCTATCATGTAGAATCTAAACCTATCATGTAGAATCTAAACCTATCATGTAGAATCTAAACCTATCATGTAGAATCTAAACCTATCATGTAGAATCTAAACCTATCATGTAGTATCTAAACCTATCATGTAGTATCTAAACCTATCATGTAGTATCTAAACCTATCATGTAGAATCTAAACCTATCATGTAGAATCTAAACCTATCATGTAGAATCTAAACCTATCATGTAGTATCTAAACCTATCATGTAGTATCTAAACCTATCATGTAGTATCTAAACCTATCATGTAGTTTCTAAACCTATCATGTAGTATCTAAACCTATCATGTAGTATCTAAACCTATCATGTAGTTTCTAAACCTATCATGTAGTATCTAAACCTATCATGAAGTATCTAAACCTATCATGTAGTATCTAAACATATCATGTAGTGTCTAAACCTATCATGTAGTGTCTAAACCTATCATGTAGTGTCTAAACCTATCATGTAGTGTCTAAACCTGTCATGTAGTATCTAAACCTATCATGTCGTATCTAAACCTATCATGTAGTATCTAAACCTATCATGTAGTATCTAAACCTATCATGTAGTATCTAAACCTATCATGTAGTATCTAAACCTATCATGTAGTGTCTAAACCTATCATGTAGAATCTAAACCTATCATGTAGAATCTAAACCTATCATGTAGAATCTAAACCTATCATGTAGAATCTAAACCTATCATGTAGTATCTAAACCTATCATGTAGTATCTAAACCTGTCATGTAGTATCTAAACCTATCATGTAGTATCTAAACCTATCATGTAGTGTCTAAACCTATCATGTAGTATCTAAACCTATCATGTAGTATCTAAACCTATCATGTAGAATCTAAACCTATCATGTAGAATCTAAACCTATCATGTAGTATCTAAACCTATCATCAATCAATCAATCAATTTTATTTTATATAGCCCTTCGTACATCAGATAATATCTCGAAGTGCTGTACAGAAACCCAGCCTAAATCCCCAAACAGCTAGAATGCAGGTGTAGAAGCATGTAGTATCTAAACCTATCATGTAGAATCTAAACCTATCATGTAGAATCTAAACCTATCATGTAGAATCTAAACCTATCATGTAGAATCTAAACCTATCATGTAGTATCTAAACCTATCATGTAGTATCTAAACCTATCATGTAGAATCTAAACCTATCATGTAGAATCTAAACCTATCATGTAGAATCTAAACCTATCATGTAGTATCTAAACCTATCATGTAGTATCTAAACCTATCATGTAGTATCTAAACCTATCATGTAGTTTCTAAACCTATCATGTAGTATCTAAACCTATCATGTAGTATCTAAACCTATCATGTAGTTTCTAAACCTATCATGTAGTATCTAAACCTATCATGTAGTATCTAAACCTATCATGAAGTATCTAAACCTATCATGTAGTATCTAAACCTATCATGTAGTATCTAAACCTATCATGTAGTATCTAAACCTATCATGTAGTATCTAAACCTATCATGTAGTATCTAAACCTATCATGTAGTATCTAAACCTATCATGTAGTATCTAAACCTATCATGTAGTATCTAAACCTGTCATGTAGTATCTAAACCTGTCATGTAGTCTCTAAACATATCATGTAGTCTCTAAACCTATCATGTAGTGTCTAAACCTATCATGTAGAATCTAAACCTATCATGTAGAATCTAAACCTATCATGTAGAATCTAAACCTATCATGTAGAATCTAAACCTATCATGTAGTATCTAAACCTATCATGTAGTATCTAAACCTGTCATGTAGTATCTAAACCTATCATGTAGTATCTAAACCTATCATGTAGTGTCTAAACCTATCATGTAGTATCTAAACCTATCATGTAGTATCTAAACCTATCATGTAGAATCTAAACCTATCATGTAGAATCTAAACCTATCATGTAGTATCTAAACCTATCATCAATCAATCAATCAATTTTATTTTATATAGCCCTTCGTACATCAGATAATATCTCGAAGTGCTGTACAGAAACCCAGCCTAAATCCCCAAACAGCTAGAATGCAGGTGTAGAAGCATGTAGTATCTAAACCTATCATGTAGAATCTAAACCTATCATGTAGAATCTAAACCTATCATGTAGAATCTAAACCTATCATGTAGAATCTAAACCTATCATGTAGTATCTAAACCTATCATGTAGTATCTAAACCTATCATGTAGAATCTAAACCTATCATGTAGAATCTAAACCTATCATGTAGAATCTAAACCTATCATGTAGTATCTAAACCTATCATGTAGTATCTAAACCTATCATGTAGTATCTAAACCTATCATGTAGTTTCTAAACCTATCATGTAGTATCTAAACCTATCATGTAGTATCTAAACCTATCATGTAGTTTCTAAACCTATCATGTAGTATCTAAACCTATCATGTAGTATCTAAACCTATCATGAAGTATCTAAACCTATCATGTAGTATCTAAACCTATCATGTAGTATCTAAACCTATCATGTAGTATCTAAACCTATCATGTAGTATCTAAACCTATCATGTAGTATCTAAACCTATCATGTAGTATCTAAACCTATCATGTAGTATCTAAACCTATCATGTAGTATCTAAACCTGTCATGTAGTATCTAAACCTGTCATGTAGTCTCTAAACATATCATGTAGTCTCTAAACCTATCATGTAGTGTCTAAACCTATCATGTAGTGTCTAAACCTATCATGTAGTATCTAAACCTGTCATGTAGTATCTAAACCTATCATGTAGTATCTAAACCTATCATGTAGTATCTAAACCTATCATGTAGTATCTAAACCTATCATGTAGTATCTAAACCTATCATTTAGTATCTAAACCTATCATGTAGTATCTAAACCTATCATGTAGTGTCTAAAACTATCATGTAGTATCTAAACCTATCATGTAGTATCTAAACCTATCATGTAGTGTCTAAACCTATCATGTAGAATCTAAACCTATCATGTAGAATCTAAACCTATCATGTAGAATCTAAACCTATCATGTAGTATCTAAACCTATCATGTAGTATCTAAACCTATCATGTAGAATCTAAACCTATCATGTAGAATCTAAACCTATCATGTAGAATCTAAACCTATCATGTAGAATCTAAACCTATCATGTAGAATCTAAACCTATCATGTAGTATCTAAACCTATCATGTAGAATCTAAACCTATCATGTAGAATCTAAACCTATCATGTAGAATCTAAACCTATCATGTAGTATCTAAACCTATCATGTAGTATCTAAACCTATCATGTAGTATCTAAACCTATCATGTAGTATCTAAACCTATCATATAGTATCTAAACCTATCATGTAGTATCTAAACCTATCATGTAGTATCTAAACCTATCATGTAGTATCTAAACCTATCAGGTAGTATCTAAACCTATCAGGTAGTATCTAAACCTATCATGTAGTATCTAAACCTATCATGTAGTATCTAAACCTATCATGTCGTATCTAAACCTATCGTGTAGTATCTAAACCTATCATGTAGTATCTAAACCTATCATGTAGTATCTAAACCTATCATGTAGTATCTAAACCTATCATGTAGTATCTAAACCTATCATGTAGTATCTAAACCTGTGATGTAGTATCTAAACCTGTCATGTAGTATCTAAACATATCATGTAGTGTTTCAACCTATCATGTAGTATCTAAACCTATCATGTAGTATCTAAACCTATCATGTAGTCTCTAAACCTATCATGTAGTATCTAAACCTATCATGTAGAATCTAAACCTATCATGTAGTATCTAAACCTGTCATGTAGTATCTAAACCTATCATGTAGTATCTAAACCTATCGTGTAGTTTCTAAACCTATCATGTAGTATCTAAACCTATCATGTAGTATCTAAACCTATCATGTAGTATCTAAACCTATCATGTAGTGTCTAAACCTATCATGTAGAATCTAAACCTATCATGTAGAATCTAAACCTATCATGTAGAATCTAAACCTATCATGTAGTATCTAAACCTATCATGTAGTATCTAAACCTATCATGTAGTATCTAAACCTATCATGTAGTGTCTAAACCTATCATGTACTATCTAAACCTATCATGTAGTATCTAAACCTATCATGTAGAATCTAAACCTATCATGTAGAATCTAAACCTATCATGTAGAATCTAAACCTATCATGTAGTATCTAAACCTATCATGTAGTATCTAAACCTATCATGTAGTCTCTAAACCTATCATGTAGTATCTAAACCTATCATGTAGTATCTAAACCTATCATGTAGTATCTAAACCTATCATGTAGTATCTAAACCTGTCATGTAGTATCTAAACCTGTCATGTAGTGTCTAAACCTATCATGTAGTGTCTAAACCTATCATGTAGTGTCTAAACCTGTCATGTAGTGTCTAAACCTGTCATGTAGTATCTAAACCTATCATGTAGTATCTAAACCTATCATGTAGTATCTAAACCTATCATGTAGTATCTAAACCTATCATGTAGTATCTAAACCTATCATTTAGTATCCAAACCTATCATTTAGTATCTAAACCTATCATGTAGTGTCTAAAACTATCATGTAGTATCTAAACCTATCATGTAGTGTCTAAACCTATCATGTAGAGTCTAAACCTATCATGTAGAATCTAAACCTATCATGTATAATCTAAACCTATCATGTAGTGTCTAAACCTATCATGTAGTGTCTAAACCTATCATGTAGTATCTAAACCTATCATGTAGTATCTAAACCTATCATGTAGTATCTAAACCTATCATGTAGTATCTAAACCTATCATGTAGTGTCTAAACCTATCATGTAGTGTCTAAAGCTGTCATGTAGTATCTAAACCTATCATGTAGTATCTAAACCTATCATGTAGTATCTAAACCTATCATGTAGTATCTAAACCTATCATGTAGTGTCTAAACCTATCATGTAGTGTCTAAACCTATCATGTAGTATCTAAACCTATCATGTAGAATCTAAACCTATCACGTAGAATCTAAACCTATCATGTAGAATCTAAACCTATCATGTAGTATCTAAACCTATCATGTAGTATCTAAACCTATTATGTAGAATCTAAACCTATCATGTAGAATATAAACCTATCATGTAGTATCTAAACCTATCATGTAGTATCTAAACCTATCATGTAGTATCTAAACCTATCATGTAGAATCTAAACTTTTCATGTAGAATCTAAACTTTTCATGTAGAATCTAAACCTATCATGTAGAATCTAAACCTATCATGTAGAATCTAAACCTATCATGTAGTATCTAAACCTATCATGTAGTATCTAAAACTATCATGTAGAATCTAAACCTATCATGTAGTATCTAAACCTATCATGTAGTATCTAAACCTATCATGTAGAATCTAAACCTATCATGTAGAATCTAAACTTTTCATGTAGAATCTAAACCTATCATGTAGAATCTAAACCTATCATGTAGAATCTAAACCTATCATGTAGTATCTAAACCTATCATGTAGTATCTAAACCTATCATGTAGTATCTAAACCTATCATGTAGTATCTAAACCTATCATGTAGTATCTAAACCTATCATGTAGTACCTAAACCTATCATGTAGTACCTAAACCTATCATGTAGTATCTAAACCTATCATGTAGTATCTAAACCTATCATGTAGTATCTAAACCTATCATGTAGTATCTAAACCTATCATGTAGTATCTAAACCTATCATGTAGTACCTAAACCTATCATGTAGTATCTAAACATATCATGTAGTATCTAAACCTATCATGTAGTATCTAAACCTGTCATGTAGTATCTAAACCTGTCATGTAGTATCTAAACATATCATGTAGTGTCTAAACCTATCATGTAGTGTGTAAAAACATCATGTAGTGTCTAAACCTATCATGTAGTGTCTAAACCTATCATGTAGTGTCTAAACCTGTCATGTAGTATCTAAACCTATCATGTAGTATCTAAACCTATCATGTAGTATCTAAACCTATCATGTAGTATCTAAACCTATCAAGTAGTATCTAAACCTATCATTTAGTATCTAAACCTATCATGTAGTATCTAAACCTATCATGTAGTGTCTAAAACTATCATGTAGTATCTAAACCTATCATGTAGTATCTAAACCTATCATGTAGTGTCTAAACCTATCATGTAGAATCTAAACCTATCATGTAGAATCTAAACCTATCATGTAGAATCTAAACCTATCATGTAGTATCTAAACCTATCATGTAGTATCTAAACCTATCATGTAGTATCTAAACCTATCATGTATTATCTAAACCTATCATGTCGTCTCTAAACCTATCATGTAGTATCTAAACCTATCATGTAGTATCTAAACCTATCATGTAGAATCTAAACCTATCATGTAGAATCTAAACCTATCATGTAGTATCTAAACCTATCATGTAGTATCTAAACCTATCGTTTAGAATCTAAACCTATCATGTAGAATCTAAACCTATCATGTAGAATCTAAACCTATCATGTAGAATCTAAACCTATCATGTAGAATCTAAACCTATCGTGTAGTATCTAAACCTATCGTGTAGTGTCTAAAACTATCATGTAGTATCTAAACCTATCATGTAGTATCTAAACCTATCATTTAGTGTCTAAACCTATCATGTAGAATCTAAACCTATCATGTAGAATCTAAACCTATCATGTAGAATCTAAACCTATCATGTAGAATCTAAACCTATCATGTAGAATCTAAACCTATCATGTAGTATCTAAACCTATCATGTAGTCTCTAAACCTATCATGTAGTGTCTAAACCTATCATGTAGTGTCTAAACCTATCATGTAGTATCTAAACCTATCATGTAGTATCTAAACCTATCATGTAGTATCTAAACCTATCATGTAGTGTCTAAACCTATCATTTAGTGTCTAAACCTATCATGTAGTATCTAAACCTATCATGTAGATTCTAAACCTATCATGTAGAATCTAAACCTATCATGTAGAATCTAAACCTATCATGTAGTATCTAAACCTATCATGTAGAATCTAAACCTATCATGTAGAATCTAAACCTATCATGTAGAATCTAAACCTATCATGTAGAATCTAAACCTATCATGTAGAATCTAAACCTATCATGTAGTATCTAAACCTATCATGTAGTATCTAAACCTATCATGTAGTATCTAAACCTATCATGTAGTATCTAAACCTATCATGTAGTATCTAAACCTATCATGTAGTATCTAAACCTATCATGTAGTATCTAAACCTATCATTTAGTGTCTAAACCTATCATGTAGAGTCTAAACCTATCTTGTAGAATCTAAACCTATCATGTAGTATCTAAACCTATCATGTAGTGTCTAAACCTATCATTTAGTGTCTAAACCTATCATGTAGTATCTAAACCTATCATGTAGAATCTAAACCTATCATGTAGAATCTAAACCTATCATGTAGAATCTAAACCTATCATGTAGTATCTAAACCTATCATGTAGTATCTAAACCTATCATGTAGTATCTAAACCTATCATGTAGTATCTAAACCTATCAAGTAGTATCTAAACCTATCATTTAGTATCTAAACCTATCATGTAGTGTCTAAACCTATCATGTAGTATCTAAACCTATCATGTAGTATCTAAACATATCATGTAGTGTCTAAACCTATCATGTAGTGTCTAAACCTATCATGTAGTGTCTCAACCTATCATGTAGTTTCTAAACCTGTCATGTAGTATCTAAACCTATCATGTAGTATCTAAACCTATCATTTAGTATCTAAACCTATCATGTAGTATCTAAAACTATCATGTAGTGTCTAAAACTATCATGTAGTATCTAAACCTATCATGTAGTATCTAAACCTATCATTTAGTGTCTAAACCTATCATGTAGAATCTAAACCTATCATGTAGAATCTAAACCTATCATGTAGAATCTAAACCTATCATGTAGAATCTAAACCTATCATGTAGAATCTAAACCTATCATGTAGTATCTAAACCTATCATGTAGTCTCTAAACCTATCATGTAGTATCTAAACCTATCATGTAGAATCTAAACCTATCATGTAGTATCTAAACCTATCATGTAGTATCTAAACCTATCGTTTAGAATCTAAACCTATCATGTCGAATCTAAACCTATCATGTAGAATCTAAACCTATCATGTAGAATCTAAACCTATCATGTAGAATCTAAACCTATCATGTAGTATCTAAACCTATCATGTAGTATCTAAACCTATCGTTTAGAATCTAAACCTATCATGTCGAATCTAAACCTATCATGTAGAATCTAAACCTATCATGTAGAATCTAAACCTATCATGTAGTATCTAAACCTATCATGTAGTATCTAAACCTATCATGTAGTATCTAAACCTATCATGTAGTATCTAAACCTATCATGTAGTATCTAAACCTATCATGTAGTATCTAAACCTATCATGTAGTATCTAAACCTATCATGTAGTACCTAAACCTATCATGTAGTATCTAAACCTATCATGTAGTATCTAAACCTATCATGTAGTATCTAAACCTATCATGTAGTATCTAAACCTATCATGTAGTATCTAAACCTATCATGTAGTATCTAAACCTATCATGTAGTACCTAAACCTATCATGTAGTATCTAAACCTATCATGTAGTATCTAAACCTATCATTTAGTGTCTAAACCTATCATGTAGAGTCTAAACCTATCTTGTAGAATCTAAACCTATCATGTAGTATCTAAACCTATCATGTAGTATCTAAACCTATCATGTAGTATCTAAACCTATCATGTAGAATCTAAACCTATCATGTAGAATCTAAACTTTTCATGTAGAATCTAAACCTATCATGTAGAATCTAAACCTATCATGTAGAATCTAAACCTATCATGTAGTATCTAAACCTATCATGTAGTATCTAAACCTATCATGTAGTATCTAAACCTATCATGTAGTACCTAAACCTATCATTTAGTGTCTAAACCTATCATGTAGTATCTAAACCTATCATGTAGAATCTAAACCTATCATGTAGAATCTAAACCTATCATGTAGAATCTAAACCTATCATGTAGTATCTAAACCTATCATGTAGTATCTAAACCTATCATGTAGTATCTAAACCTATCATGTAGAATCTAAACCTACCATGTAGAATCTAAACTTTTCATGTAGAATCTAAACCTATCATGTAGAATCTAAACCTATCATGTAGAATCTAAACCTATCATGTAGTATCTAAACCTATCATGTAGTATCTAAACCTATCATGTAGTATCTAAACCTATCATGTAGTACCTAAACCTATCATGTAGTATCTAAACCTATCATGTAGTATCTAAACCTATCATGTAGTATCTAAACCTATCATGTAGTATCTAAACCTATCATGTAGTATCTAAACCTATCATGTAGTATCTAAACATATCATGTAGTATCTAAACATATCATGTAGTATCTAAACCTATCATGTAGTATCTAAACCTGTCATGTAGTATCTAAACCTGTCATGTAGTATCTAAACATATCATGTAGTGTCTAAACCTATCATGTAGTGTCTAAACCTGTCATGTAGTGTCTAAACCTGTCATGTAGTGTCTAAACCTATCATGTAGTATCTAAACCTATCATGTAGTATCTAAACCTATCATGTATTATCTAAACCTATCATGTCGTCTCTAAACCTATCATTTAGTATCTAAACCTATCATGTAGTATCTAAAACTATCATGTAGTGTCTAAAACTATCATGTAGTATCTAAACCTATCATGTAGTATCTAAACCTATCATTTAGTGTCTAAACCTATCATGTAGAATCTAAACCTATCATGTAGAATCTAAACCTATCATGTAGAATCTAAACCTATCATGTAGAATCTAAACCTATCATGTAGAATCTAAACCTATCATGTAGTATCTAAACCTATCATGTAGTCTCTAAACCTATCATGTAGTGTCTAAACCTATCATGTAGTGTCTAAACCTATCATGTAGTGTCTAAACCTATCATGTAGTATCTAAACCTATCATGTAGTATCTAAACCTATCATGTAGAATCTAAACCTATCATGTAGTATCTAAACCTATCATGTAGTATCTAAACCTATCGTTTAGAATCTAAACCTATCATGTCGAATCTAAACCTATCATGTAGAATCTAAACCTATCATGTAGAATCTAAACCTATCATGTAGTATCTAAACCTATCATGTAGTATCTAAACCTATCATGTAGTATCTAAACCTATCATGTAGTATCTAAACCTATCATGTAGTATCTAAACCTATCATGTAGTATCTAAACCTATCATGTAGTATCTAAACCTATCATGTAGTACCTAAACCTATCATGTAGTATCTAAACCTATCATGTAGTATCTAAACCTATCATGTAGTATCTAAACCTATCATGTAGTATCTAAACCTATCATGTAGTATCTAAACCTATCATGTAGTATCTAAACCTATCATGTAGTACCTAAACCTATCATGTAGTATCTAAACCTATCATGTAGTATCTAAACCTATCATTTAGTGTCTAAACCTATCATGTAGAGTCTAAACCTATCTTGTAGAATCTAAACCTATCATGTAGTATCTAAACCTATCATGTAGTATCTAAACCTATCATGTAGTATCTAAACCTATCATGTAGAATCTAAACCTATCATGTAGAATCTAAACTTTTCATGTAGAATCTAAACCTATCATGTAGAATCTAAACCTATCATGTAGAATCTAAACCTATCATGTAGTATCTAAACCTATCATGTAGTATCTAAACCTATCATGTAGTATCTAAACCTATCATGTAGTACCTAAACCTATCATTTAGTGTCTAAACCTATCATGTAGTATCTAAACCTATCATGTAGAATCTAAACCTATCATGTAGAATCTAAACCTATCATGTAGAATCTAAACCTATCATGTAGTATCTAAACCTATCATGTAGTATCTAAACCTATCATGTAGTATCTAAACCTATCATGTAGAATCTAAACCTATCATGTAGAATCTAAACTTTTCATGTAGAATCTAAACCTATCATGTAGAATCTAAACCTATCATGTAGAATCTAAACCTATCATGTAGTATCTAAACCTATCATGTAGTATCTAAACCTATCATGTAGTATCTAAACCTATCATGTAGTACCTAAACCTATCATGTAGTATCTAAACCTATCATGTAGTATCTAAACCTATCATGTAGTATCTAAACCTATCATGTAGTATCTAAACCTATCATGTAGTATCTAAACCTATCATGTAGTATCTAAACATATCATGTAGTATCTAAACATATCATGTAGTATCTAAACCTATCATGTAGTATCTAAACCTGTCATGTAGTATCTAAACCTGTCATGTAGTATCTAAACATATCATGTAGTGTCTAAACCTATCATGTAGTGTCTAAACATGTCATGTAGTGTCTAAACCTGTCATGTAGTGTCTAAACCTGTCATGTAGTATCTAAACCTGTCATGTAGTATCTAAACCTATCATGTAGTATCTAAACCTATCATGTAGTATCTAAACCTATCATGTAGTATCTAAACCTATCAAGTAGTATCTAAACCTATCATTTAGTATCTAAACCTATCATGTAGTGTCTAAACCTATCATGTAGTGTCTAAAACTATCATGTAGTATCTAAACCTATCATGTAGTATCTAAACCTATCATGTAGTGTCTAAACCTATCATGTAGAATCTAAACCTATCATGTAGAATCTAAACCTATCATGTAGAATCTAAACCTATCATGTAGTATCTAAACCTATCATGTAGTATCTAAACCTATCATGTATTATCTAAACCTATCATGTAGTCTCTAAATCTATCATGTAGTATCTAAACCTATCATGTAGTATCTAAACCTATCATGTAGAATCTAAACCTATCATGTAGAATCTAAACCTATCATGTAGTATCTAAACCTATCATGTAGTATCTAAACCTATCATGTAGAATCTAAACCTATCATGTAGAATCTAAACCTATCATGTAGAATCAAAACCTATCGTGTAGTATCTAAACCTATCGTGTAGTATCTAAACCTATCATGTAGTATCTAAACCTATCATGTAGTATCTAAACCTATCATGTAGTATCTAAACCTATCATGTAGTATCTAAACATATCATGTAGTGTCTAAACCTATCATGTAGTGTCTAAACCTATCATGTAGTGTCTAAACCTATCATGTAGTTTCTAAACCTGTCATGTAGTATCTAAACCTATCATGTAGTATCTAAACCTATCATGTAGTATCTAAACCTATCATGTAGTATCTAAACCTATCATGTAGTATCTAAACCTATCATTTAGTATCTAAACCTATCATGTAGTATCTAAAACTATCATGTAGTGTCTAAAACTATCATGTAGTATCTAAACCTATCATGTAGTATCTAAACCTATCATTTAGTGTCTAAACCTATCATGTAGAATCTAAACCTATCATGTAGAATCTAAACCTATCATGTAGAATCTAAACCTATCATGTAGAATCTAAACCTATCATGTAGAATCTAAACCTATCATGTAGTATCTAAACCTATCATGTCGTCTCTAAACCTATCATGTAGTGTCTAAACCTATCATGTAGTGTCTAAACCTATCATGTAGTGTCTAAACCTATCATGTAGTATCTAAACCTATCGTGTAGTATCTAAACCTATCATGTAGAATCTAAACCTATCATGTGGTATCTAAACCTATCATGTAGTATCTAAACCTATCGTTTAGAATCTAAACCTATCATGTAGAATCTAAACCTATCATGTAGAATCTAAACCTATCATGTAGAATCTAAACCTATCATGTAGAATCTAAACCTATCGTGTAGAATCTAAACCTATCGTGTAGAATCTAAACCTATCGTGTAGAATCTAAACCTATCATGTAGTATCTAAACCTATCATGTAGTATCTAAACCTATCATGTAGTACCTAAACCTATCATGTAGTATATAAACCTATCATTTAGTGTCTAAACCTATCATGTAGTCTCTAAATCTATCATGTAGTATCTAAACCTATCATGTAGTATCTAAACCTATCATGTAGTATCTAAACCTATCATGTAGTATCTAAACATATCATGTAGTGTCTAAACCTATCATGTAGTGTCTAAACCTATCATGTAGTGTCTAAACCTATCATGTAGTTTCTAAACCTGTCATGTAGTATCTAAACCTATCATGTAGTATCTAAACCTATCATGTAGTATCTAAACCTATAATGTAGTATCTAAACCTATCATGTAGTATCTAAACCTATCATTTAGTATCTAAACCTATCATGTAGTATCTAAAACTATCATGTAGTGTCTAAAACTATCATGTAGTATCTAAACCTATCATGTAGTATCTAAACCTATCATTTAGTGTCTAAACCTATCATGTAGAATCTAAACCTATCATGTAGAATCTAAACCTATCATGTAGAATCTAAACCTATCATGTAGAATCTAAACCTATCATGTAGAATCTAAACCTATCATGTAGTATCTAAACCTATCATGCCGTCTCTCAACCTATCATGTAGTGTCTAAACCTATCATGTAGTGTCTAAACCTATCATGTAGTGTCTAAACCTATCATGTAGTATCTAAACCTATCATGTAGTATCTAAACCTATCATGTAGTATCTAAACCTATCGTTTAGAATCTAAACCTATCATGTAGAATCTAAACCTATCATGTAGAATCTAAACCTATCGTGTAGAATCTAAACCTATCGTGTAGAATCTAAACCTATCGTGTAGAATCTAAACCTATCGTGTAGAATCTAAACCTATCGTGTAGAATCTAAACATATCATGTAGTATCTAAACCTATCATGTAGTATCTAAACCTATCATGTAGTACCTAAACCTATCATGTAGTATATAAACCTATCATTTAGTGTCTAAACCTATCATGTAGAGTCTAAACCTATCATGTAGAGTCTAAACCTATCATGTAGAATCTAAACCTATCATGTAGTATCTAAACCTATCATGTAGTATCTAAACCTATCATGTAGTATCTAAACCTATCATTTAGTGTCTAAACCTATCATGCAGTGTCTAAACCTATCATGTAGAATCTAAACCTATCATGTAGAATCTAAACCTATCATGTAGAATCTAAACCTATCATGTAGTATCTAAACCTATCATGTAGTATCTAAACCTATCATGTAGTATCTAAACATATCATGTAGTATCTAAACCTATCATGTAGAATCTAAACCTATCATGTAGAATCTAAACTTTTCATGTAGAATCTAAACCTATCATGTAGAATCTAAACCTATCATGTAGAATCTAAACCTATCATGTAGTATCTAAACCTATCATGTAGTATCAAAACCTATCATGTAGTATCTAAACCTATCATGTAGTATCTAAACCTATCATGTAGTATCTAAACCTATCATGTAGTATCTAAACCTATCATGTAGTATCTAAACCTATCATGTAGTATCTAAACCTATCATGTAGTATCTAAACCTATCATGTAGTATCTAAACATATCATGTAGTATCTAAACCTATCATGTAGTATCTAAACCTGTCATGTAGTATCTAAACCTGTCATGTAGTATCTAAACATGTCATGTAGTGTCTAAACCTATCATGTAGTGTCTAAACCTGTCATGTAGTGTCTAAACCTGTCATGTAGTGTCTAAACCTGTCATGTAGTGTCTAAACCTATCATGTAGTATCTAAACCTATCATGTAGTATCTAAACCTATCATGTAGTATCTAAACCTATCAAGTAGTATCTAAACATATCATTTAGTATCTAAACCTATCATGTAGTATCTAAACCTATCATGTAGTGTCTAAAACTATCATGTAGTATCTAAACCTATCATGTAGTATCTAAACCTATCATGTAGTGTCTAAACCTATCATGTAGAATCTAAACCTATCATGTAGAATCTAAACCTATCATGTAGTATCTAAACCTATCATGTAGTATCTAAACCTATCATGTAGTATCTAAACCTATCATGTAGTATCTAAACCTATCATGTAGTATCTAAACCTATCATGTAGTATCTAAACCTATCATGTAGAATCTAAACTTTTCATGTAGAATCTAAACCTATCATGTAGAATCTAAACCTATCATGTAGAATCTAAACCTATCATGTAGTATCTAAACCTATCATGTAGTATCTAAACCTATCATGTAGTATCTAAACCTATCATGTAGTATCTAAACCTATCATGTAGTATCTAAACCTATCATGTAGTATCTAAACCTATCATGTAGTACCTAAACCTATCATGTAGTATCTAAACCTATCATGTAGTATCTAAACCTATCATGTAGTATCTAAACCTATCATGTAGTATCTAAACCTATCATGTAGTATCTAAACCTATCATGTAGTATCTAAACCTATCATGTAGTATCTAAACCTATCATGTAGTATCTAAACCTATCATGTAGTATCTAAACATATCATGTAGTATCTAAACCTATCATGTAGTATCTAAACCTATCATGTAGTATCTAAACCGGTCATGTAGTATCTAAACCTGTCATGTAGTATCTAAACATATCATGTAGTGTCTAAACCTATCATGTAGTTTCTAAACCTGTCATGTAGTGTCTAAACCTATCATGTAGTGTCTAAACCTGTCATGTAGTATCTAAACCTATCATGTAGTATCTAAACCTATCATGTAGTATCTAAACCTATCATGTAGTATCTAAACCTATCAAGTAGTATCTAAACCTATCATTTAGTATCTAAACCTATCATGTAGTATCTAAACCTATCATGTAGTGTCTAAAACTATCATGTAGTATCTAAACCTATCATGTAGTATCTAAACCTATCATGTAGTGTCTACACCTATCATGTAGAATCTAAACCTATCATGTAGTATCTAAACCTATCATGTAGTATCTAAACCTATCATGTAGAATCTAAACCTATCATGTAGAATCTAAACCTACCGTGTAGAATCTAAACCTATCGTGTAGTATCTAAACCTATCATGTAGTATCTAAACCTATCATGTAGTATCTAAACCTATCATGTAGTATCTAAACCTATCATGTAGTGTCTAAACCTATCATGTAGTGTCTAAACCTATCATGTAGTGTCTAAACCTATCATGTAGTGTCTAAACCTGTCATGTAGTGTGTAAACCTGTCATGTAGTATCTAAACCTATCATGTAGTATCTAAACCTATCATGTAGTATCTAAACCTATCATGTAGTATCTAAACCTATCATGTAGTATCTAAACCTATCACTTAGTATCTAAACCTATCACGTAGTATCTAAACCTATCACGTAGTGTCTAAAACTATCACGTAGTATCTAAACCTATCATGTAGTATCTAAACCTATCATGTAGTATCTAAACCTATCATGTAGAATCTAAACCTATCATGTAGAATCTAAACCTATCATGTAGAATCTAAACCTATCGTGTAGTATCTAAACCTATCATGTAGTATCTAAACCTATCATGTAGTATCTAAACCTATCATGTAGTATCTAAACCTATCATGTAGTGTCTAAACCTATCATGTAGTGTCTAAACCTATCATGTAGTGTCTAAACCTATCATGTAGTGTCTAAACCTGTCATGTAGTGTCTAAACCTGTCATGTAGTATCTAAACCTATCATGCAGTATCTAAACCTATCATGTAGTATCTAAACCTATCATGTAGTATCTAAACCTATCATGTAGTATCTAAACCTATCACTTAGTATCTAAACCTATCACGTAGTATCTAAACCTATCACGTAGTGTCTAAAACTATCACGTAGTATCTAAACCTATCATGTAGTATCTAAACCTATCATTTAGTGTCTAAACCTATCATGTAGAATCTAAACCTATCATGTAGAATCTAAACCTGTCATGTAGTATCTAAACATATCATGTAGTGTCTAAACCTATCATGTAGTGTCTAAACCTGTCATGTAGTGTCTAAACCTGTCATGTAGTGTCTAAACCTGTCATGTAGTGTCTAAACCTATCATGTAGTATCTAAACCTATCATGTAGTATCTAAACCTATCATGTAGTATCTAAACCTATCAAGTAGTATCTAAACCTATCATTTAGTATCTAAACCTATCATGTAGTATCTAAACCTATCATGTAGTGTCTAAAACTATCATGTAGTATCTAAACCTATCATGTAGTATCTAAACATATCATGTAGTGTCTAAACCTATCATGTAGAATCTAAACCTATCATGTAGAATCTAAACCTATCATGTAGTATCTAAACCTATCATGTAGTATCTAAACCTATCATGTAGTATCTAAACCTATCATGTAGTATCTAAACCTATCATGTAGTATCTAAACCTATCATGTAGTATCTAAACCTATCATGTAGTATCTAAACCTATCATGTAGAATCTAAACCTATCATGTAGAATCTAAACTTTTCATGTAGAATCTAAACCTATCATGTAGAATCTAAACCTATCATGTAGAATCTAAACCTATCATGTAGTATCTAAACCTATCATGTAGTATCTAAACCTATCATGTAGTATCTAAACCTATCATGTAGTATCTAAACCTATCATGTAGTATCTAAACCTATCATGTAGTATCTAAACCTATCATGTAGTACCTAAACCTATCATGTAGTATCTAAACCTATCATGTAGTGTCTAAACCTATCATGTAGAATCTAAACCTATCATGTAGAATCTAAACCTATCATGTAGTATCTAAACCTATCATGTAGTATCTAAACCTATCATGTAGTATCTAAACCTATCATGTAGTATCTAAACCTATCATGTAGTATCTAAACCTATCATGTAGTATCTAAACCTATCATGTAGAATCTAAACCTATCATGTAGAATCTAAACTTTTCATGTAGAATCTAAACCTATCATGTAGAATCTAAACCTATCATGTAGAATCTAAACCTATCATGTAGTATCTAAACCTATCATGTAGTATCTAAACCTATCATGTAGTATCTAAACCTATCATGTAGTATCTAAACCTATCATGTAGTATCTAAACCTATCATGTAGTATCTAAACCTATCATGTAGTGTCTAAACCTATCATGTAGTGTCTAAACCTATCATGTAGTATCTAAACCTATCATGTAGTATCTAAACCTATCATGTAGTATCTAAACCTATCATGTAGTATCTAAACCTATCATGTAGTATCTAAACCTATCATGTAGTATCTAAACCTATCATGTAGTATCTAAACCTATCATGTAGTATCTAAACCTATCATGTAGTATCTAAACCTGTCATGTAGTATCTAAACCTGTCATGTAGTATCTAAACATATCATGTAGTGTCTAAACCTATCATGTAGTGTCTAAACCTGTCATGTAGTGTCTAAACCTGTCATGTAGTGTCTAAACCTATCATGTAGTGTCTAAACCTGTCATGTAGTATCTAAACCTATCATGTAGTATCTAAACCTATCATGTAGTATCTAAACCTATCATGTAGTATCTAAACCTATCAAGTAGTATCTAAACCTATCATTTAGTATCTAAACCTATCATGTAGTATCTAAACCTATCATGTAGTGTCTAAAACTATCATGTAGTATCTAAACCTATCATGTAGTATCTAAACCTATCATGTAGTGTCTACACCTATCATGTAGAATCTAAACCTATCATGTAGTATCTAAACCTATCATGTAGTATCTAAACCTATCATGTAGAATCTAAACCTATCATGTAGAATCTAAACCTATCGTGTAGAATCAAAACCTATCGTGTAGTATCTAAACCTATCGTGTAGTATCTAAACCTATCGTGTAGTATCTAAACCTATCATGTAGTATCTAAACATATCATGTAGTATCTAAACCTATCATGTAGTATCTAAACCTATCATGTAGTGTCTAAACCTATCATGTAGTGTCTAAACCTATCATGTAGTGTCTAAACCTATCATGTAGTGTCTAAACCTGTCATGTAGTGTCTAAACCTGTCATGTAGTATCTAAACCTATCATGTAGTATCTAAACCTATCATGTACTATCTAAACCTATCATGTAGTATCTAAACCTATCATGTAGTATCTAAACCTATCATTTAGTATCTAAACCTATCACGTAGTATCTAAACCTATCACGTAGTGTCTAAAACTATCACGTAGTATCTAAACCTATCATGTAGTATCTAAACCTATCATTTAGTGTCTAAACCTATCATGTAGAATCTAAACCTATCATGTAGAATCTAAACCTATCATGTAGAATCTAAACCTATCATGTAGAATCTAAACCTATCATGTAGTATCTAAACCTATCATGTAGTCTCTAAACCTATCATGTAGTGTCTAAACCTATCATGTAGTGTCTAAACCTATCATGTAGTGTCTAAACCTATCATGTAGTATCTAAACCTATCATGTAGTATCTAAACCTATCATGTAGTATCTAAACCTATCATGTAGTGTCTAAACCTATCATGTAGTGTCTAAACCTGTCATGTAGTATCTAAACCTATCATGTAGTATCTAAACCTATCATGTAGTATCTAAACCTATCATGTAGTATCTAAACATATCATTTAGTGTCTAACCTATCAAGGTGTATCTAAACCTATCATGTAGAATCTAAACCTATCATGTAGAATCTAAACCTATCATGTAGAATCTAAAACTATCATGTAGTATCTAAACCTATCATGTAGTATCTAAACCTATCATGTAGAATCTAAACCTATCATGTAGAATCTAAACTTTTCATGTAGAATCTAAACCTATCATGTAGATTCTAAACCTATCATGTAGAATCTAAACCTATCATGTAGTATCTAAACCTATCATGTAGTATCTAAACCTATCATGTAGTATCTAAACCTATCATGTAGTATCTAAACCTATCATGTAGTATCTAAACCTATCATGTAGTATCTAAACCTATCATGTAGTATCTAAACCTATCATGTAGTATCTAAACCTATCATGTAGTATCTAAACATATCATGTAGTATCTAAACCTATCATGTAGTATCTAAACCTATCATGTAGTATCTAAACCTATCATGTAGTATCTAAACCTATCATGTAGTATCTAAACCTATCATGTAGTATCTAAACCTATCATGTAGTATCTAAACCTATCATGTAGTATCTAAACCTATCATGTAGTATCTAAACCTATCATGTAGTATCTAAACCTATCAAGTAGTATCTAAACCTATCATTTAGTATCTAAACCTATCATGTAGTATCTAAACCTATCATGTAGTGTCTAAAACTATCATGTAGTATCTAAACCTATCATGTAGTATCTAAACCTATCATGTAGTGTCTAAACCTATCATGTAGAATCTAAACCTATCATGTAGAATCTAAACCTATCATGTAGTATCTAAACCTATCATGTAGTATCTAAACCTATCATGTAGTATCTAAACCTATCATGTAGTATCTAAACCTATCATGTAGTATCTAAACCTATCATGTAGTATCTAAACCTATCATGTAGAATCTAAACTTTTCATGTAGAATCTAAACCTATCATGTAGAATCTAAACCTATCATGTAGAATCTAAACCTATCATGTAGTATCTAAACCTATCATGTAGTATCTAAACCTATCATGTAGTATCTAAACCTATCATGTAGTATCTAAACCTATCATGTAGTATCTAAACCTATCATGTAGAATCTAAACCTGTCATGTAGTATCTAAACATATCATGTAGTGTCTAAACCTATCATGTAGTGTCTAAACCTGTCATGTAGTGTCTAAACCTGTCATGTAGTGTCTAAACCTGTCATGTAGTGTCTAAACCTATCATGTAGTATCTAAACCTATCATGTAGTATCTAAACCTATCATGTAGTATCTAAACCTATCAAGTAGTATCTAAACCTATCATTTAGTATCTAAACCTATCATGTAGTATCTAAACCTATCATGTAGTGTCTAAAACTATCATGTAGTATCTAAACCTATCATGTAGTATCTAAACCTATCATGTAGTGTCTAAACCTATCATGTAGAATCTAAACCTATCATGTAGAATCTAAACCTATCATGTAGTATCTAAACCTATCATGTAGTATCTAAACCTATCATGTAGTATCTAAACCTATCATGTAGTATCTAAACCTATCATGTAGTATCTAAACCTATCATGTAGTATCTAAACCTATCATGTAGTATCTAAACCTATCATGTAGAATCTAAACCTATCATGTAGAATCTAAACTTTTCATGTAGAATCTAAACCTATCATGTAGAATCTAAACCTATCATGTAGAATCTAAACCTATCATGTAGTATCTAAACCTATCATGTAGTATCTAAACCTATCATGTAGTATCTAAACCTATCATGTAGTATCTAAACCTATCATGTAGTATCTAAACCTATCATGTAGTATCTAAACCTATCATGTAGTACCTAAACCTATCATGTAGTATCTAAACCTATCATGTAGTATCTAAACCTATCATGTAGTATCTAAACCTATCATGTAGTATCTAAACCTATCATGTAGTATCTAAACCTATCATGTAGTATCTAAACCTATCATGTAGTATCTAAACCTATCATGTAGTATCTAAACATATCATGTAGTATCTAAACCTATCATGTAGTATCTAAACCTGTCATGTAGTATCTAAACCTGTCATGTAGTATCTAAACATATCATGTAGTGTCTAAACCTATCATGTAGTGTCTAAACCTGTCATGTAGTGTCTAAACCTGTCATGTAGTGTCTAAACCTATCATGTAGTGTCTAAACCTGTCATGTAGTATCTAAACCTATCATGTAGTATCTAAACCTATCATGTAGTATCTAAACCTATCAAGTAGTATCTAAACCTATCATTTAGTATCTAAACCTATCATGTAGTATCTAAACCTATCATGTAGTGTCTAAAACTATCATGTAGTATCTAAACCTATCATGTAGTATCTAAACCTATCATGTAGTGTCTACACCTATCATGTAGAATCTAAACCTATCATGTAGTATCTAAACCTATCATGTAGTATCTAAACCTATCATGTAGAATCTAAACCTATCATGTAGAATCTAAACCTATCGTGTAGAATCAAAACCTATCGTGTAGTATCTAAACCTATCGTGTAGTATCTAAACCTATCGTGTAGTATCTAAACCTATCATGTAGTATCTAAACCTATCATGTAGTATCTAAACCTATCATGTAGTATCTAAACCTATCATGTAGTGTCTAAACCTATCATGTAGTGTCTAAACCTATCATGTAGTGTCTAAACCTATCATGTAGTGTCTAAACCTGTCATGTAGTGTCTAAACCTGTCATGTAGTATCTAAACCTATCATGTAGTATCTAAACCTATCATGTACTATCTAAACCTATCATGTAGTATCTAAACCTATCATGTAGTATCTAAACCTATCATTTAGTATCTAAACCTATCACGTAGTATCTAAACCTATCACGTAGTGTCTAAAACTATCACGTAGTATCTAAACCTATCATGTAGTATCTAAACCTATCATTTAGTGTCTAAACCTATCATGTAGAATCTAAACCTATCATGTAGAATCTAAACCTATCATGTAGAATCTAAACCTATCATGTAGAATCTAAACCTATCATGTAGTATCTAAACCTATCATGTAGTCTCTAAACCTATCATGTAGTGTCTAAACCTATCATGTAGTGTCTAAACCTATCATGTAGTGTCTAAACCTATCATGTAGTATCTAAACCTATCATGTAGTATCTAAACCTATCATGTAGTATCTAAACCTATCATGTAGTGTCTAAACCTATCATGTAGTGTCTAAACCTGTCATGTAGTATCTAAACCTATCATGTAGTATCTAAACCTATCATGTAGTATCTAAACCTATCATGTAGTATCTAAACATATCATTTAGTGTCTAACCTATCAAGGTGTATCTAAACCTATCATGTAGAATCTAAACCTATCATGTAGATTCTAAACCTATCATGTAGAATCTAAACCTATCATGTAGTATCTAAACCTATCATGTAGTATCTAAACCTATCATGTAGTATCTAAACCTATCATGTAGTATCTAAACCTATCATGTAGTGTCTAAACCTATCATGTAGTGTCTAAACCTATCATGTAGTGTCTAAACCTATCATGTAGTGTCTAAACCTGTCATGTAGTGTCTAAACCTGTCATGTAGTATCTAAACCTATCATGTAGTATCTAAACCTATCATGTACTATCTAAACCTATCATGTAGTATCTAAACCTATCATGTAGTATCTAAACCTATCATTTAGTATCTAAACCTATCACGTAGTATCTAAACCTATCACGTAGTGTCTAAAACTATCACGTAGTATCTAAACCTATCATGTAGTATCTAAACCTATCATTTAGTGTCTAAACCTATCATGTAGAATCTAAACCTATCATGTAGAATCTAAACCTATCATGTAGAATCTAAACCTATCATGTAGAATCTAAACCTATCATGTAGTATCTAAACCTATCATGTAGTCTCTAAACCTATCATGTAGTGTCTAAACCTATCATGTAGTGTCTAAACCTATCATGTAGTGTCTAAACCTATCATGTAGTATCTAAACCTATCATGTAGTATCTAAACCTATCATGTAGTATCTAAACCTATCATGTAGTGTCTAAACCTATCATGTAGTGTCTAAACCTGTCATGTAGTATCTAAACCTATCATGTAGTATCTAAACCTATCATGTAGTATCTAAACCTATCATGTAGTATCTAAACATATCATTTAGTGTCTAACCTATCAAGGTGTATCTAAACCTATCATGTAGAATCTAAACCTATCATGTAGAATCTAAACCTATCATGTAGAATCTAAACCTATCATGTAGTATCTAAACCTATCATTTAGTGTCTAAACCTATCATGTAGAATCTAAACCTATCATGTAGAATCTAAACCTATCATGTAGAATCTAAACCTATCATGTAGAATCTAAACCTATCATGTAGTATCTAAACCTATCATGTAGTCTCTAAACCTATCATGTAGTGTCTAAACCTATCATGTAGTGTCTAAACCTATCATGTAGTGTCTAAACCTATCATGTAGTATCTAAACCTATCATGTAGTATCTAAACCTATCATGTAGTATCTAAACCTATCATGTAGTGTCTAAACCTATCATGTAGTGTCTAAACCTGTCATGTAGTATCTAAACCTATCATGTAGTATCTAAACCTATCATGTAGTATCTAAACCTATCATGTAGTATCTAAACATATCATTTAGTGTCTAACCTATCAAGGTGTATCTAAACCTATCATGTAGAATCTAAACCTATCATGTAGAATCTAAACCTATCATGTAGAATCTAAAACTATCATGTAGTATCTAAACCTATCATGTAGTATCTAAACCTATCATGTAGAATCTAAACCTATCATGTAGAATCTAAACTTTTCATGTAGAATCTAAACCTATCATGTAGATTCTAAACCTATCATGTAGAATCTAAACCTATCATGTAGTATCTAAACCTATCATGTAGTATCTAAACCTATCATGTAGTATCTAAACCTATCATGTAGTATCTAAACCTATCATGTAGTATCTAAACCTATCATGTAGTATCTAAACCTATCATGTAGTATCTAAACCTATCATGTAGTATCTAAACATATCATGTAGTATCTAAACCTATCATGTAGTATCTAAACCTATCATGTAGTATCTAAACCTATCATGTAGTATCTAAACCTATCATGTAGTATCTAAACCTATCATGTAGTATCTAAACCTATCATGTAGTATCTAAACCTATCATTTAGTATCTAAACCTATCATTTAGTATCTAAACCTATCATGTAGTATCTAAACCTATCATGTAGTGTCTAAAACTATCATGTAGTATCTAAACCTATCATGTAGTATCTAAACCTATCATGTAGTGTCTAAACCTATCATGTAGAATCTAAACCTATCATGTAGAATCTAAACCTATCATGTAGTATCTAAACCTATCATGTAGTATCTAAACCTATCATGTAGTATCTAAACCTATCATGTAGTATCTAAACCTATCATGTAGTATCTAAACCTATCATGTAGAATCTAAACTTTTCATGTAGAATCTAAACCTATCATGTAGAATCTAAACCTATCATGTAGAATCTAAACCTATCATGTAGTATCTAAACCTATCATGTAGTATCTAAACCTATCATGTAGTATCTAAACCTATCATGTAGTATCTAAACCTATCATGTAGTATCTAAACCTATCATGTAGTATCTAAACCTATCATGTAGTACCTAAACCTATCATGTAGTATCTAAACCTATCATGTAGTATCAAAACCTATCATGTAGTATCTAAACCTATCATGTAGTATCTAAACCTATCATGTAGTATCTAAACCTATCATGTAGTATCTAAACCTATCATGTAGTATCTAAACCTATCATGTAGTATCTAAACCTATCATGTAGTATCTAAACATATCATGTAGTATCTAAACCTATCATGTAGTATCTAAACCTATCATGTAGTATCTAAACCTGTCATGTAGTATCTAAACCTGTCATGTAGTATCTAAACATATCATGTAGTGTCTAAACCTATCATGTAGTTTCTAAACCTGTCATGTAGTGTCTAAACCTATCATGTAGTGTCTAAACCTGTCATGTAGTATCTAAACCTATCATGTAGTATCTAAACCTATCATGTAGTATCTAAACCTATCATGTAGTATCTAAACCTATCAAGTAGTATCTAAACCTATCATTTAGTATCTAAACCTATCATGTAGTATCTAAACCTATCATGTAGTGTCTAAAACTATCATGTAGTATCTAAACCTATCATGTAGTATCCAAACCTATCATGTAGTGTCTACACCTATCATGTAGAATCTAAACCTATCATGTAGTATCTAAACCTATCATGTAGAATCTAAACTTTTCATGTAGAATCTAAACCTATCATGTAGAATCTAAACCTATCATGTAGAATCTAAACCTATCATGTAGTATCTAAACCTATCATGTAGTATCTAAACCTATCATGTAGTATCTAAACCTATCATGTAGTATCTAAACCTATCATGTAGTATCTAAACCTATCATGTAGTATCTAAACCTATCATGTAGTACCTAAACCTATCATGTAGTATCTAAACCTATCATGTAGTATCTAAACCTATCATGTAGTATCTAAACCTATCATGTAGTATCTAAACCTATCATGTAGTATCTAAACCTATCATGTAGTATCTAAACCTATCATGTAGTATCTAAACCTATCATGTAGTATCTAAACCTATCATGTAGTATCTAAACATATCATGTAGTATCTAAACCTATCATGTAGTATCTAAACCTGTCATGTAGTATCTAAACCTGTCATGTAGTATCTAAACATATCATGTAGTGTCTAAACCTATCATGTAGTGTCTAAACCTGTCATGTAGTGTCTAAACCTGTCATGTAGTGTCTAAACCTATCATGTAGTGTCTAAACCTGTCATGTAGTGTCTAAACCTGTCATGTAGTGTCTAAACCTATCATGTAGTGTCTAAACCTGTCATGTAGTATCTAAACCTATCATGTAGTATCTAAACCTATCATGTAGTATCTAAACCTATCATGTAGTATCTAAACCTATCAAGTAGTATCTAAACCTATCATTTAGTATCTAAACCTATCATGTAGTATCTAAACCTATCATGTAGTGTCTAAAACTATCATGTAGTATCTAAACCTATCATGTAGTATCTAAACCTATCATGTAGTGTCTACACCTATCATGTAGAATCTAAACCTATCATGTAGTATCTAAACCTATCATGTAGTATCTAAACCTATCATGTAGAATCTAAACCTATCATGTAGAATCTAAACCTATCGTGTAGAATCAAAACCTATCGTGTAGTATCTAAACCTATCGTGTAGTATCTAAACCTATCGTGTAGTATCTAAACCTATCATGTAGTATCTAAACCTATCATGTAGTATCTAAACCTATCATGTAGTATCTAAACCTATCATGTAGTGTCTAAACCTATCATGTAGTGTCTAAACCTATCATGTAGTGTCTAAACCTATCATGTAGTGTCTAAACCTGTCATGTAGTGTCTAAACCTGTCATGTAGTATCTAAACCTATCATGTAGTATCTAAACCTATCATGTACTATCTAAACCTATCATGTAGTATCTAAACCTATCATGTAGTATCTAAACCTATCATTTAGTATCTAAACCTATCACGTAGTATCTAAACCTATCACGTAGTGTCTAAAACTATCACGTAGTATCTAAACCTATCATGTAGTATCTAAACCTATCATTTAGTGTCTAAACCTATCATGTAGAATCTAAACCTATCATGTAGAATCTAAACCTATCATGTAGAATCTAAACCTATCATGTAGAATCTAAACCTATCATGTAGTATCTAAACCTATCATGTAGTCTCTAAACCTATCATGTAGTGTCTAAACCTATCATGTAGTGTCTAAACCTATCATGTAGTGTCTAAACCTATCATGTAGTATCTAAACCTATCATGTAGTATCTAAACCTATCATGTAGTATCTAAACCTATCATGTAGTGTCTAAACCTATCATGTAGTGTCTAAACCTGTCATGTAGTATCTAAACCTATCATGTAGTATCTAAACCTATCATGTAGTATCTAAACCTATCATGTAGTATCTAAACATATCATTTAGTGTCTAACCTATCAAGGTGTATCTAAACCTATCATGTAGAATCTAAACCTATCATGTAGAATCTAAACCTATCATGTAGAATCTAAAACTATCATGTAGTATCTAAACCTATCATGTAGTATCTAAACCTATCATGTAGAATCTAAACCTATCATGTAGAATCTAAACTTTTCATGTAGAATCTAAACCTATCATGTAGATTCTAAACCTATCATGTAGAATCTAAACCTATCATGTAGTATCTAAACCTATCATGTAGTATCTAAACCTATCATGTAGTATCTAAACCTATCATGTAGTATCTAAACCTATCATGTAGTATCTAAACCTATCATGTAGTATCTAAACCTATCATGTAGTATCTAAACCTATCATGTAGTATCTAAACCTATCATGTAGTATCTAAACATATCATGTAGTATCTAAACCTATCATGTAGTATCTAAACCTATCATGTAGTATCTAAACCTATCATGTAGTATCTAAACCTATCATGTAGTATCTAAACCTATCATGTAGTATCTAAACCTATCATGTAGTATCTAAACCTATCAAGTAGTATCTAAACCTATCATTTAGTATCTAAACCTATCATGTAGTATCTAAACCTATCATGTAGTGTCTAAAACTATCATGTAGTATCTAAACCTATCATGTAGTATCTAAACCTATCATGTAGTGTCTAAACCTATCATGTAGAATCTAAACCTATCATGTAGAATCTAAACCTATCATGTAGTATCTAAACCTATCATGTAGTATCTAAACCTATCATGTAGTATCTAAACCTATCATGTAGTATCTAAACCTATCATGTAGTATCTAAACCTATCATGTAGTATCTAAACCTATCATGTAGAATCTAAACTTTTCATGTAGAATCTAAACCTATCATGTAGAATCTAAACCTATCATGTAGAATCTAAACCTATCATGTAGTATCTAAACCTATCATGTAGTATCTAAACCTATCATGTAGTATCTAAACCTATCATGTAGTATCTAAACCTATCATGTAGTATCTAAACCTATCATGTAGTATCTAAACCTATCATGTAGTATCTAAACCTATCATGTAGTACCTAAACCTATCATGTAGTATCTAAACCTATCATGTAGTATCAAAACCTATCATGTAGTATCTAAACCTATCATGTAGTATCTAAACCTATCATGTAGTATCTAAACCTATCATGTAGTATCTAAACCTATCATGTAGTATCTAAACCTATCATGTAGTATCTAAACCTATCATGTAGTATCTAAACATATCATGTAGTATCTAAACCTATCATGTAGTATCTAAAACTATCATGTAGTATCTAAACCTATCATGTAGTATCCAAACCTATCATGTAGTGTCTACACCTATCATGTAGAATCTAAACCTATCATGTAGTATCTAAACCTATCATGTAGTATCTAAACCTATCATGTAGAATCTAAACCTATCATGTAGAATCTAAACCTATCGTGTAGAATCTAAACCTATCGTGTAGTATCTAAACCTATCATGTAGTGTCTAAACCTATCATGTAGTGTCTAAACCTATCATGTAGTGTCTAAACCTATCATGTAGTGTCTAAACCTGTCATGTAGTGTCTAAACCTGTCATGTAGTATCTAAACCTATCATGTAGTGTCTAAACCTATCATGTAGTGTCTAAACCTATCATGTGGTGTCTAAACCTATCATGTAGTGTCTAAACCTGTCATGTAGTGTCTAAACCTGTCATGTAGTATCTAAAACTATCATGTAGTATCTAAACCTATCATGTAGTATCTAAACCTATCATGTAGTATCTAAACCTATCATGTAGAATCTAAACCTATCATGTAGAATCTAAACCTATCATGTAGAATCTAAACCTATCGTGTAGTATCTAAACCTATCATGTAGTATCTAAACCTATCATGTAGTATCTAAACCTATCATGTAGTATCTAAACCTATCATGTAGTATCTAAACCTATCATGTAGTATCTAAACCTATCATGTAGACTCTAAACCTATCATGTAGAATCTAAACCTATCATGTAGAATCTAAACCTATCGTGTAGTATCTAAACCTATCATGTAGTATCTAAACCTATCATGTAGTATCTAAACCTATCATGTAGTATCTAAACCTATCATGTAGTGTCTAAACCTATCATGTAGTGTCTAAACCTATCATGTAGTGTCTAAACCTATCATGTAGTGTCTAAACCTGTCATGTAGTGTCTAAACATGTCATGTAGTATCTAAACCTATCATGCAGTATCTAAACCTATCATGTAGTATCTAAACCTATCATGTAGTATCTAAACCTATCATGTAGTATCTAAACCTATCACTTAGTATCTAAACCTATCACGTAGTATCTAAACCTATCACGTAGTGTCTAAAACTATCACGTAGTATCTAAACCTATCATGTAGTATCTAAACCTATCATTTAGTGTCTAAACCTATCATGTAGAATCTAAACCTATCATGTAGAATCTAAACCTGTCATGTAGTATCTAAACATATCATGTAGTGTCTAAACCTATCATGTAGTGTCTAAACCTGTCATGTAGTGTCTAAACCTGTCATGTAGTGTCTAAACCTGTCATGTAGTGTCTAAACCTATCATGTAGTATCTAAACCTATCATGTAGTATCTAAACCTATCATGTAGTATCTAAACCTATCAAGTAGTATCTAAACCTATCATTTAGTATCTAAACCTATCATGTAGTATCTAAACCTATCATGTAGTATCTAAACCTATCATGTAGTATCTAAACCTATCATGTAGAATCTAAACCTATCATGTAGAATCTAAACCTATCATGTAGAATCTAAACCTATCGTGTAGTATCTAAACCTATCATGTAGTATCTAAACCTATCATGTAGTATCTAAACCTATCATGTAGTATCTAAACCTATCATGTAGTGTCTAAACCTATCATGTAGTGTCTAAACCTATCATGTAGTGTCTAAACCTATCATGTAGTGTCTAAACCTATCATGTAGTGTCTAAACCTGTCATGTAGTATCTAAACCTATCATGCAGTATCTAAACCTATCATGTAGTATCTAAACCTATCATGTAGTATCTAAACCTATCATGTAGTATCTAAACCTATCACTTAGTATCTAAACCTATCACGTAGTATCTAAACCTATCACGTAGTGTCTAAAACTATCACGTAGTATCTAAACCTATCATGTAGTATCTAAACCTATCATTTAGTGTCTAAACCTATCATGTAGAATCTAAACCTATCATGTAGAATCTAAACCTGTCATGTAGTATCTAAACATATCATGTAGTGTCTAAACCTATCATGTAGTGTCTAAACCTGTCATGTAGTGTCTAAACCTGTCATGTAGTGTCTAAACCTGTCATGTAGTGTCTAAACCTATCATGTAGTATCTAAACCTATCATGTAGTATCTAAACCTATCATGTAGTATCTAAACCTATCAAGTAGTATCTAAACCTATCATTTAGTATCTAAACCTATCATGTAGTATCTAAACCTATCATGTAGTGTCTAAAACTATCATGTAGTATCTAAACCTATCATGTAGTATCTAAACCTATCATGTAGTGTCTAAACCTATCATGTAGAATCTAAACCTATCATGTAGAATCTAAACCTATCATGTAGTATCTAAACCTATCATGTAGTATCTAAACCTATCATGTAGTATCTAAACCTATCATGTAGTATCTAAACCTATCATGTAGTATCTAAACCTATCATGTAGTATCTAAACCTATCATGTAGTATCTAAACCTATCATGTAGAATCTAAACCTATCATGTAGAATCTAAACTTTTCATGTAGAATCTAAACCTATCATGTAGAATCTAAACCTATCATGTAGAATCTAAACCTATCATGTAGTATCTAAACCTATCATGTAGTATCTAAACCTATCATGTAGTATCTAAACCTATCATGTAGTATCTAAACCTATCATGTAGTATCTAAACCTATCATGTAGTATCTAAACCTATCATGTAGTACCTAAACCTATCATGTAGTATCTAAACCTATCATGTAGTATCTAAACCTATCACTTAGTATCTAAACCTATCACGTAGTATCTAAACCTATCACGTAGTGTCTAAAACTATCACGTAGTATCTAAACCTATCATGTAGTATCTAAACCTATCATGTAGTATCTAAACCTATCATGTAGAATCTAAACCTATCATGTAGAATCTAAACCTATCATGTAGAATCTAAACCTATCGTGTAGTATCTAAACCTATCATGTAGTATCTAAACCTATCATGTAGTATCTAAACCTATCATGTAGTATCTAAACCTATCATGTAGTATCTAAACCTATCATGTAGTATCTAAACCTATCATGTAGAATCTAAACCTATCATGTAGAATCTAAACCTATCATGTAGAATCTAAACCTATCGTGTAGTATCTAAACCTATCATGTAGTATCTAAACCTATCATGTAGTATCTAAACCTATCATGTAGTGTCTAAACCTATCATGTAGTGTCTAAACCTATCATGTAGTGTCTAAACCTATCATGTAGTGTCTAAACCTGTCATGTAGTGTCTAAACCTGTCATGTAGTATCTAAACCTATCATGCAGTATCTAAACCTATCATGTAGTATCTAAACCTATCATGTAGTATCTAAACCTATCATGTAGTATCTAAACCTATCACTTAGTATCTAAACCTATCACGTAGTATCTAAACCTATCACGAGTGTCTAAAACTATCACGTAGTATCTAAACCTATCATGTAGTATCTAAACCTATCATTTAGTGTCTAAACCTATCATGTAGAATCTAAACCTATCATGTAGAATCTAAACCTGTCATGTAGTATCTAAACATATCATGTAGTGTCTAAACCTATCATGTAGTGTCTAAACCTGTCATGTAGTGTCTAAACCTGTCATGTAGTGTCTAAACCTGTCATGTACTGTCTAAACCTATCATGTAGTATCTAAACCTATCATGTAGTATCTAAACCTATCATGTAGTATCTAAACCTATCAAGTAGTATCTAAACCTATCATTTAGTATCTAAACCTATCATGTAGTATCTAAACCTATCATGTAGTGTCTAAAACTATCATGTAGTATCTAAACCTATCATGTAGTATCTAAACCTATCATGTAGTGTCTAAACCTATCATGTAGAATCTAAACCTATCATGTAGAATCTAAACCTATCATGTAGTATCTAAACCTATCATGTAGTATCTAAACCTATCATGTAGTATCTAAACCTATCATGTAGTATCTAAACCTATCATGTAGTATCTAAACCTATCATGTAGTATCTAAACCTATCATGTAGTATCTAAACCTATCATGTAGAATCTAAACCTATCATGTAGAATCTAAACTTTTCATGTAGAATCTAAACCTATCATGTAGAATCTAAACCTATCATGTAGAATCTAAACCTATCATGTAGTATCTAAACCTATCATGTAGTATCTAAACCTATCATGTAGTATCTAAACCTATCATGTAGTATCTAAACCTATCATGTAGTATCTAAACCTCTCATGTAGTATCTAAACCTATCATGTAGTACCTAAACCTATCATGTAGTATCTAAACCTATCATGTAGTATCTAAACCTATCATGTAGTATCTAAACCTATCATGTAGTATCTAAACCTATCATGTAGTATCTAAACCTATCATGTAGTATCTAAACCTATCATGTAGTATCTAAACCTATCATGTAGTATCTAAACCTATCATGTAGTATCTAAACCTATCATGTAGTATCTAAACCTGTCATGTAGTATCTAAACCTGTCATGTAGTATCTAAACATATCATGTAGTGTCTAAACCTATCATGTAGTGTCTAAACCTGTCATGTAGTGTCTAAACCTGTCATGTAGTGTCTAAACCTATCATGTAGTGTCTAAACCTATCATGTAGTGTCTAAACCTGTCATGTAGTGTCTAAACCTGTCATGTAGTGTCTAAACCTATCATGTAGTGTCTAAACCTGTCATGTAGTATCTAAACCTATCATGTAGTATCTAAACCTATCATGTAGTATCTAAACCTATCATGTAGTATCTAAACCTATCAAGTAGTATCTAAACCTATCATTCAGTATCTAAACCTATCATGTAGTATCTAAACCTATCATGTAGTGTCTAAAACTATCATGTAGTATCTAAACCTATCATGTAGTATCTAAACCTATCATGTAGTGTCTACACCTATCATGTAGAGTCTAAACCTATCATGTAGTATCTAAACCTATCATGTAGTATCTAAACCTATCATGTAGAATCTAAACCTATCATGTAGAATCTAAACCTATCGTGTAGAATAAAAACCTATCGTGTAGTATCTAAACCTATCGTGTAGTATCTAAACCTATCGTGTAGTATCTAAACCTATCATGTAGTATCTAAACCTATCATGTAGTATCTAAACCTATCATGTAGTATCTAAACCTATCATGTAGTGTCTAAACCTATCATGTGGTGTCTAAACCTATCATGTAGTGTCTAAACCTATCATGTAGTGTCTAAACCTGTCATGTAGTGTCTAAACCTGTCATGTAGTATCTAAACCTATCATGTAGTATCTAAACCTATCATGTACTATCTAAACCTATCATGTAGTATCTAAACCTATCATGTAGTATCTAAACCTATCATTTAGTATCTAAACCTATCACGTAGTATCTAAACCTATCACGTAGTGTCTAAAACTATCACGTAGTATCTAAACCTATCATGTAGTATCTAAACCTATCATTTAGTGTCTAAACCTATCATGTAGAATCTAAACCTATCATGTAGAATCTAAACCTATCATGTAGAATCTAAACCTATCATGTAGAATCTAAACCTATCATGTAGTATCTAAACCTATCATGTAGTCTCTAAACCTATCATGTAGTGTCTAAACCTATCATGTAGTGTCTAAACCTATCATGTAGTGTCTAAACCTTTCATGTAGTATCTAAACCTATCATGTAGTATCTAAACCTATCATGTAGTATCTAAACCTATCATGTAGTGTCTAAACCTATCATGTAGTGTCCAAACCTGTCATGTAGTATCTAAACCTATCATGTAGTATCTAAACCTATCATGTAGTATCTAAACCTATCATGTAGTATCTAAACCTATCATTTAGTGTCTAACCTATCAAGGTGTATCTAAACCTATCATGTAGAATCTAAACCTATCATGTAGAATCTAAACCTATCATGTAGAATCTAAAACTATCATGTAGTATCTAAACCTATCATGTAGTATCTAAACCTATCATGTAGAATCTAAACCTATCATGTAGAATCTAAACTTTTCATGTAGAATCTAAACCTATCATGTAGATTCTAAACCTATCATGTAGAATCTAAACCTATCATGTAGTATCTAAACCTATCATGTAGTATCTAAACCTATCATGTAGTATCTAAACCTATCATGTAGTATCTAAACCTATCATGTAGTATCTAAACCTATCATGTAGTATCTAAACCTATCATGTAGTATCTAAACCTATCATGTAGTATCTAAACCTATCATGTAGTATCTAAACCTATCATGTAGTATCGAAACCTATCATGTAGTATCTAAACCTATCATGTAGTATCTAAACCTATCATGTAGTATCTAAACCTATCATGTAGTATCTAAACATATCATGTAGTATCTAAACCTATCATGTAGTATCTAAACCTGTCATGTAGTATCTAAACCTGTCATGTAGTATCTAAACATATCATGTAGTGTCTATACCTATCATGTAGTGTCTAAACCTATCATGTAGTGTCTAAACCTATCATGTAGAATCAAAACCTATCATGTAGTATCTAAACCTATCATGTAGTATCTAAACCTATCATGTAGTATCTAAACCTATCATGTAGTATCTAAACCTATCATGTAGAATCTAAACCTATCATGTAGAATCTAAACCTATCATGTAGAATCTAAAACTATCATGTAGTATCTAAACCTATCATGTAGTATCTAAACCTATCATGTAGATTCTAAACCTATCATGTAGAATCTAAACTTTTCATGTAGAATCTAAACCTATCATGTAGATTCTAAACCTATCATGTAGAATCTAAACCTATCATGTAGTATCTAAACCTATCATGTAGTATCTAAACCTATCATGTAGTATCTAAACCTATCAAGTAGTATCTAAACCTATCATTTAGTATCTAAACCTATCATGTAGTATCTAAACCTATCATGTAGTGTCTAAAACTATCATGTAGTATCTAAACCTATCATGTAGTATCTAAACCTATCATGTAGTGTCTACACCTATCATGTAGAATCTAAACCTATCATGTAGTATCTAAACCTATCATGTAGTATCTAAACCTATCATGTAGAATCTAAACCTATCATGTAGAATCTAAACCTATCGTGTAGAATCTAAACCTATCGTGTAGTATCTAAACCTATCATGTAGTATCTAAACCTATCATGTAGTATCTAAACCTATCATGTAGTATCTAAACCTATCATGTAGTGTCTAAACCTATCATGTAGTGTCTAAACCTATCATGTAGTGTCTAAACCTATCATGTAGTGTCTAAACCTGTCATGTAGTGTCTAAACCTGTCATGTAGTATCTAAACCTATCATGTAGTATCTAAACCTATCATGTAGTATCTAAACCTATCATGTAGTATCTAAACCTATCATGTAGTATCTAAACCTATCACTTAGTATCTAAACCTATCACGTAGTATCTAAACCTATCACGTAGTGTCTAAAACTATCACGTAGTATCTAAACCTATCATGTAGTATCTAAACCTATCATGTAGTATCTAAACCTATCATGTAGAATCTAAACCTATCATGTAGAATCTAAACCTATCATGTAGAATCTAAACCTATCGTGTAGTATCTAAACCTATCATGTAGTATCTAAACCTATCATGTAGTATCTAAACCTATCATGTAGTATCTAAACCTATCATGTAGTGTCTAAACCTATCATGTAGTGTCTAAACCTATCATGTAGTGTCTAAACCTATCATGTAGTGTCTAAACCTGTCATGTAGTATCTAAACCTATCATGCAGTATCTAAACCTATCATGTAGTATCTAAACCTATCATGTAGTATCTAAACCTATCATGTAGTATCTAAACCTATCACTTAGTATCTAAACCTATCACGTAGTATCTAAACCTATCACGTAGTGTTTAAAACTATCACGTAGTATCTAAACCTATCATGTAGTATCTAAACCTATCATTTAGTGTCTAAACCTATCATGTAGAATCTAAACCTATCATGTAGAATCTAAACCTGTCATGTAGTATCTAAACATATCATGTAGTGTCTAAACCTATCATGTAGTGTCTAAACCTGTCATGTAGTGTCTAAACCTGTCATGTAGTGTCTAAACCTGTCATGTAGTGTCTAAACCTATCATGTAGTATCTAAACCTATCATGTAGTATCTAAACCTATCATGTAGTATCTAAACCTATCAAGTAGTATCTAAACCTATCATTTAGTATCTAAACCTATCATGTAGTATCTAAACCTATCATGTAGTGTCTAAAACTATCATGTAGTATCTAAACCTATCATGTAGTATCTAAACCTATCATGTAGTGTCTAAACCTATCATGTAGAATCTAAACCTATCATGTAGAATCTAAACCTATCATGTAGTATCTAAACCTATCATGTAGTATCTAAACCTATCATGTAGTATCTAAACCTATCATGTAGTATCTAAACCTATCATGTAGTATCTAAACCTATCATGTAGTATCTAAACCTATCATGTAGTATCTAAACCTATCATGTAGAATCTAAACCTATCATGTAGAATCTAAACTTTTCATGTAGAATCTAAACCTATCATGTAGAATCTAAACCTATCATGTAGAATCTAAACCTATCATGTAGATATCTAAACCTATCATGTAGTATCTAAACCTATCATGTAGTATCTAAACCTATCATGTAGTATCTAAACCTATCATGTAGTATCTAAACCTATCATGTAGTATCTAAACCTATCATGTAGTATCTAAACCTATCATGTAGTACCTAAACCTATCATGTAGTATCTAAACCTATCATGTAGTATCTAAACCTATCATGTAGTATCTAAACATATCATGTAGTATCTAAACCTATCATGTAGTATCTAAACCTATCATGTCATGTCTAAACCTATCATGTAGTATCTAAACCTATCATGTAGAATCTAAACCTATCGTGTAGAATCAAAACCTATCGTGTAGTATCTAAACCTATCGTGTAGTATCTAAACCTATCGTGTAGTATCTAAACCTATCATGTAGTATCTAAACCTATCATGTAGTATCTAAACCTATCATGTAGTGTCTAAACCTATCATGTAGTGTCTAAACCTATCATGTAGTGTCTAAACCTATCATGTAGTGTCTAAACCTGTCATGTAGTGTCTAAACCTGTCATGTAGTATCTAAACCTATCATGTAGTATCTAAACCTATCATGTACTATCTAAACCTATCATGTAGTATCTAAACCTATCATGTAGTATCTAAACCTATCATTTAGTATCTAAACCTATCACGTAGTATCTAAACCTATCACGTAGTGTCTAAAACTATCACGTAGTATCTAAACCTATCATGTAGTATCTAAACCTATCATTTAGTGTCTAAACCTATCATGTAGAATCTAAACCTATCATGTAGAATCTAAACCTATCATGTAGAATCTAAACCTATCATGTAGAATCTAAACCTATCATGTAGTATCTAAACCTATCATGTAGTCTCTAAACCTATCATGTAGTGTCTAAACCTATCATGTAGAATCTAAACCTATCATGTAGAATCTAAACTTTTCATGTAGAATCTAAACCTATCATGTAGATTCTAAACCTATCATGTAGTATCTAAACCTATCATGTAGTATCTAAACCTATCATGTAGTATCTAAACCTATCATGTAGTATCTAAACCTATCATGTAGTATCTAAACCTATCATGTAGTATCTAAACCTATCATGTAGTATCTAAACCTATCATGTAGTATCTAAACCTATCATGTAGTATCTAAACCTATCATGTAGTATCTAAACCTATCATGTAGTATCTAAACCTATCATGTAGTATCTAAACCTATCATGTAGTATCTAAACATATCATGTAGTATCTAAACCTATCATGTAGTATCTAAACCTGTCATGTAGTATCTAAACCTGTCATGTAGTATCTAAACATATCATGTAGTGTCTATACCTATCATGTAGTGTCTAAACCTATCATGTAGTGTCTAAACCTATCATGTAGAATCAAAACCTATCATGTAGTATCTAAACCTATCATGTAGTATCTAAACCTATCATGTAGTATCTAAACCTATCATGTAGTATCTAAACCTATCATGTAGAATCTAAACCTATCATGTAGAATCTAAACCTATCATGTAGAATCTAAAACTATCATGTAGTATCTAAACCTATCATGTAGTATCTAAACCTATCATGTAGAATCTAAACCTATCATGTAGAATCTAAACTTTTCATGTAGAATCTAAACCTATCATGTAGATTCTAAACCTATCATGTAGAATCTAAACCTATCATGTAGTATCTAAACCTATCATGTAGTATCTAAACCTATCATGTAGTATCTAAACCTATCAAGTAGTATCTAAACCTATCATTTAGTATCTAAACCTATCATGTAGTATCTAAACCTATCATGTAGTGTCTAAAACTATCATGTAGTATCTAAACCTATCATGTAGTATCTAAACCTATCATGTAGTGTCTACACCTATCATGTAGAATCTAAACCTATCATGTAGTATCTAAACCTATCATGTAGTATCTAAACCTATCATGTAGAATCTAAACCTATCATGTAGAATCTAAACCTATCGTGTAGAATCTAAACCTATCGTGTAGTATCTAAACCTATCATGTAGTATCTAAACCTATCATGTAGTATCTAAACCTATCATGTAGTATCTAAACCTATCATGTAGTGTCTAAACCTATCATGTAGTGTCTAAACCTATCATGTAGTGTCTAAACCTATCATGTAGTGTCTAAACCTGTCATGTAGTGTCTAAACCTGTCATGTAGTATCTAAACCTATCATGTAGTATCTAAACCTATCATGTAGTATCTAAACCTATCATGTAGTATCTAAACCTATCATGTAGTATCTAAACCTATCACTTAGTATCTAAACCTATCACGTAGTATCTAAACCTATCACGTAGTGTCTAAAACTATCACGTAGTATCTAAACCTATCATGTAGTATCTAAACCTATCATGTAGTATCTAAACCTATCATGTAGAATCTAAACCTATCATGTAGAATCTAAACCTATCATGTAGAATCTAAACCTATCGTGTAGTATCTAAACCTATCATGTAGTATCTAAACCTATCATGTAGTATCTAAACCTATCATGTAGTATCTAAACCTATCATGTAGTGTCTAAACCTATCATGTAGTGTCTAAACCTATCATGTAGTGTCTAAACCTATCATGTAGTGTCTAAACCTGTCATGTAGTATCTAAACCTATCATGCAGTATCTAAACCTATCATGTAGTATCTAAACCTATCATGTAGTATCTAAACCTATCATGTAGTATCTAAACCTATCACTTAGTATCTAAACCTATCACGTAGTATCTAAACCTATCACGTAGTGTCTAAAACTATCACGTAGTATCTAAACCTATCATGTAGTATCTAAACCTATCATTTAGTGTCTAAACCTATCATGTAGAATCTAAACCTATCATGTAGAATCTAAACCTGTCATGTAGTATCTAAACATATCATGTAGTGTCTAAACCTATCATGTAGTGTCTAAACCTGTCATGTAGTGTCTAAACCTGTCATGTAGTGTCTAAACCTGTCATGTAGTGTCTAAACCTATCATGTAGTATCTAAACCTATCATGTAGTATCTAAACCTATCATGTAGTATCTAAACCTATCAAGTAGTATCTAAACCTATCATTTAGTATCTAAACCTATCATGTAGTATCTAAACCTATCATGTAGTGTCTAAAACTATCATGTAGTATCTAAACCTATCATGTAGTATCTAAACCTATCATGTAGTGTCTAAACCTATCATGTAGAATCTAAACCTATCATGTAGAATCTAAACCTATCATGTAGTATCTAAACCTATCATGTAGTATCTAAACCTATCATGTAGTATCTAAACCTATCATGTAGTATCTAAACCTATCATGTAGTATCTAAACCTATCATGTAGTATCTAAACCTATCATGTAGTATCTAAACCTATCATGTAGAATCTAAACCTATCATGTAGAATCTAAACTTTTCATGTAGAATCTAAACCTATCATGTAGAATCTAAACCTATCATGTAGAATCTAAACCTATCATGTAGATATCTAAACCTATCATGTAGTATCTAAACCTATCATGTAGTATCTAAACCTATCATGTAGTATCTAAACCTATCATGTAGTATCTAAACCTATCATGTAGTATCTAAACCTATCATGTAGTATCTAAACCTATCATGTAGTACCTAAACCTATCATGTAGTATCTAAACCTATCATGTAGTATCTAAACCTATCATGTAGTATCTAAACATATCATGTAGTATCTAAACCTATCATGTAGTATCTAAACCTATCATGTCATGTCTAAACCTATCATGTAGTATCTAAACCTATCATGTAGAATCTAAACCTATCGTGTAGAATCAAAACCTATCGTGTAGTATCTAAACCTATCGTGTAGTATCTAAACCTATCGTGTAGTATCTAAACCTATCATGTAGTATCTAAACCTATCATGTAGTATCTAAACCTATCATGTAGTGTCTAAACCTATCATGTAGTGTCTAAACCTATCATGTAGTGTCTAAACCTATCATGTAGTGTCTAAACCTGTCATGTAGTGTCTAAACCTGTCATGTAGTATCTAAACCTATCATGTAGTATCTAAACCTATCATGTACTATCTAAACCTATCATGTAGTATCTAAACCTATCATGTAGTATCTAAACCTATCATTTAGTATCTAAACCTATCACGTAGTATCTAAACCTATCACGTAGTGTCTAAAACTATCACGTAGTATCTAAACCTATCATGTAGTATCTAAACCTATCATTTAGTGTCTAAACCTATCATGTAGAATCTAAACCTATCATGTAGAATCTAAACCTATCATGTAGAATCTAAACCTATCATGTAGAATCTAAACCTATCATGTAGTATCTAAACCTATCATGTAGTCTCTAAACCTATCATGTAGTGTCTAAACCTATCATGTAGAATCTAAACCTATCATGTAGAATCTAAACTTTTCATGTAGAATCTAAACCTATCATGTAGATTCTAAACCTATCATGTAGTATCTAAACCTATCATGTAGTATCTAAACCTATCATGTAGTATCTAAACCTATCATGTAGTATCTAAACCTATCATGTAGTATCTAAACCTATCATGTAGTATCTAAACCTATCATGTAGTATCTAAACCTATCATGTAGTATCTAAACCTATCATGTAGTATCTAAACCTATCATGTAGTATCTAAACCTATCATGTAGTATCTAAACCTATCATGTAGTATCTAAACCTATCATGTAGTATCTAAACCTATCATGTAGTATCTAAACATATCATGTAGTATCTAAACCTATCATGTAGTATCTAAACCTGTCATGTAGTATCTAAACCTGTCATGTAGTATCTAAACATATCATGTAGTGTCTATACCTATCATGTAGTGTCTAAACCTATCATGTAGTATCTAAACCTATCATGTAGTATCTAAACCTATCATGTAGTATCTAAACCTATCATTTAGTATCTAAACATATCACGTAGTATCTAAACCTATCACGTAGTGTCTAAAACTATCACGTAGTATCTAAACCTATCATGTAGTATCTAAACCTATCATTTAGTGTCTAAACCTATCATGTAGAATCTAAACCTATCATGTAGAATCTAAACCTATCATGTAGAATCTAAACCTATCATGTAGAATCTAAACCTATCATGTAGTATCTAAACCTATCATGTAGTCTCTAAACCTATCATGTAGTGTCTAAACCTATCATGTAGTGTCTAAACCTATCATGTAGTGTCTAAACCTATCATGTAGTATCTAAACCTATCATGTAGTATCTAAACCTATCATGTAGTATCTAAACCTATCATGTAGTGTCTAAACCTATCATGTAGTGTCTAAACCTGTCATGTAGTATCTAAACCTATCATGTAGTATCTAAACCTATCATGTAGTATCTAAACCTATCATGTAGTATCTAAACCTATCATTTAGTGTCTAACCTATCAAGGTGTATCTAAACCTATCATGTAGAATCTAAACCTATCATGTAGAATCTAAACCTATCATGTAGAATCTAAAACTATCATGTAGTATCTAAACCTATCATGTAGTATCTAAACCTATCATGTAGAATCTAAACCTATCATGTAGAATCTAAACTTTTCATGTAGAATCTAAACCTATCATGTAGATTCTAAACCTATCATGTAGAATCTAAACCTATCATGTAGTATCTAAACCTATCATGTAGTATCTAAACCTATCATGTAGTATCTAAACCTATCATGTAGTATCTAAACCTATCATGTAGTATCTAAACCTATCATGTAGTATCTAAACCTATCATGTAGTATCTAAACCTATCATGTAGTATCTAAACCTATCATGTAGTATCTAAACCTATCATGTAGTATCTAAACCTATCATGTAGTATCTAAACCTATCATGTAGTATCTAAACATATCATGTAGTATCTAAACCTATCATGTAGTATCTAAACCTGTCATGTAGTATCTAAACCTGTCATGTAGTATCTAAACATATCATGTAGTGTCTATACCTATCATGTAGTGTCTAAACCTATCATGTAGTGTCTAAACCTATCATGTAGTGTCTAAACCTGTCATGTAGTATCTAAACCTATCATGTAGTATCTAAACCTAACATGTAGTATCTAAACCTATCATGTAGTATCTAAACCTATCAAGTAGTATCTAAACCTATCATTTAGTATCTAAACCTATCATGTAGTATCTAAACCTATCATGTAGTGTCTAAAACTATCATGTAGTATCTAAACCTATCATGTAGTATCTAAACCTATCATGTAGTGTCTAAACCTATCATGTAGAGTCTAAACCTATCATGTAGAATCTAAACCTATCATGTAGAATCTAAACCTATCATGTAGTATCTAAACCTATCATGTAGTATCTAAACCTATCATGTAGTATCTAAACCTATCATGTAGTGTCTAAACCTATCATGTAGTGTCTAAACCTATCATGTAGTATCTAAACCTATCATGTAGTATCTAAACCTATCATGTAGAATCTAAACCTATCATGTAGAATCTAAACCTATCATGTAGTATCTAAACCTATCATGTAGTATCTAAACCTATCATGTAGAATCTAAACCTATCATGTAGAATCTAAACCTATCATGTAGAATCTAAACCTATCATGTAGAATCTAAACCTATCGTGTAGAATCTAAACCTATCGTGTAGAATCCAAACCTATCGTGTAGTATCTAAACCTATCGTGTAGTATCTAAACCTATCGTGTAGTATCTAAACCTATCGTGTAGTGTCTAAACCTATCGTGTAGTATCTAAACCTATCGTGTAGTATCTAAACCTATCATGTAGAATCTAAACCTATCATGTAGAATCTAAACCTATCATGTAGTATCTAAACCTATCATGTAGTACCTAAACCTATCATGTACTATCTAAACCTATCATGTAGTATCTAAACCTATCATGTAGTATCTAAACCTATCATGTAGTATCTAAACCTATCGTGTAGTTTCTAAACCTATCATGTAGTATCTAAACCTATCATGTAGTATCTAAACATATCATGTAGTATCTAAACCTATCATGTAGTATCTAAACCTGTCATGTAGTATCTAAACCTGTCATGTAGTATCTAAACATATCATGTAGTGTCTATACCTATCATGTAGTGTCTAAACCTATCATGTAGTGTCTAAACCTGTCATGTAGTATCTAAACCTATCATGTAGTATCTAAACCTAACATGTAGTATCTAAACCTATCAAGTAGTATCTAAACCTATCATTTAGTATCTAAACCTATCATGTAGTATCTAAACCTATCATGTAGTGTCTAAAACTATCATGTAGTATCTAAACCTATCATGTAGTATCTAAACCTATCATGTAGTGTCTAAACCTATCATGTAGAGTCTAAACCTATCATGTAGAATCTAAACCTATCATGTAGAATCTAAACCTATCATGTAGAATCTAAACCTATCATGTAGAATCTAAACCTATCATGTAGTATCTAAACCTATCATGTAGTATCTAAACCTATCATGTAGTATCTAAACCTATCATGTAGTATCTAAACCTATCATGTAGTATCTAAACCTATCATGTAGTGTCTAAACCTATCATGTAGTATCTAAACCTATCATGTAGTATCTAAACCTATCATGTAGAATCTAAACCTATCATGTAGAATCTAAACCTATCATGTAGTATCTAAACCTATCATGTAGTATCTAAACCTATCATGTAGAATCTAAACCTATCATGTAGAATCTAAACCTATCATGTAGAATCTAAACCTATCGTGTAGAATCTAAACCTATCGTGTAGAATCTAAACCTATCGTGTAGTATCTAAACCTATCGTGTAGTATCTAAACCTATCGTGTAGTATCTAAACCTATCGTGTAGTATCTAAACCTATCGTGTAGAATCTAAACCTATCATGTAGAATCTAAACCTATCATGTAGTATCTAAACCTATCATGTAGTATCTAAACCTATCATGTAGAATCTAAACCTATCATGTAGAATCTAAACCTATCATATAGAATCTAAACCTATCGTGTAGAATCTAAACCTATCGTGTAGAATCTAAACCTATCGTGTAGTATCTAAACCTATCGTGTAGTATCTAAACCTATCGTGTAGTATCTAAACCAATCGTGTAGTATCTAAACCAATCGTGTAGTGTCTAAACCTATCGTGTAGTATCTAAACCTATCATGTAGTATCTAAACCTATCATGTAGAATCTAAACCTATCATGTAGAATCTAAACCTATCATGTAGTATCTAAACCTATCATGTAGTACCTAAACCTATCATGTAGTACCTAAACCTATCATGTACTATCTAAACCTATCATGTAGTATCTAAACCTATCATGTAGTATCTAAACCTATCATGTAGTATCTAAACCTATCATGTAGTTTCTAAACCTATCATGTAGTATCTAAACCTATCATGTAGTATCTAAACCTATCATGTAGTATCTAAACCTATCATGTAGTATCTAAACCTATCATGTAGTATCTAAACCTGTCATGTAGTATCTAAACCTGTCATGTAGTATCTAAACCTGTCATGTAGTATCTAAACCTATCATGTAGTGTCTAAACCTATCATGTAGTGTCTAAACCTATCATGTAGTGTCTAAACCTATCATGTAGTGTCTAAACCTGTCATGTAGTATCTAAACCTATCATGTAGTATCTAAACCTATCATGTAGTATCTAAACCTATCATGTAGTATCTAAACCTATCATGTAGTATCTAAACCTATCTTGTAGTGTCTAAACCTATCATGTAGAATCTAAACCTATCATGTAGAATCTAAACCTATCATGTAGAATCAAAACCTATCATGTAGAATCTAAACCTATCATGTAGTATCTAAACCTATCATGTAGTATCTAAACCTATCATGTAGTATCTAAACCTATCATGTAGTGTCTAAACCTATCATGTAGTGTCTAAACCTATCGTGTAGTATCTAAACCTATCGTGTAGTATCTAAACCTATCGTGTAGAATCTAAACCTATCGTGTAGAATCTAAACCTATCGTGTAGAATCTAAACCTATCGTGTAGTATCTAAAGCTATCATGTAGTATCTAAACCTATCATGTAGAATCTAAACCTATCATGTAGAATCTAAACCTATCATGTAGAATCTAAACCTTTCATGTAGTATCTAAACCTATCATGTAGTTTCTAAACCTATCATGTAGTATCTAAACCTATCATGAAGTATCTAAACCTATCATGTAGTATCTAAACCTATCATGTAGTATCTAAACCTATCATGTAGTATCTAAACCTATCATGTAGTATCTAAACCTATCATGTAGTATCTAAACCTATCATGTAGTATCTAAACCTATCATGTAGTATCTAAACCTATCATGTAGTATCTAAACCTATCATGTAGTATCTAAACCTATCATGTAGTATCTAAAGCTCTCATGTAGTATCTAAACCTGTCATGTAGTCTCTAAACATATCATGTAGTCTCTAAACCTATCATGTAGTGTCTAAACCTATCATGTAGTGTCTAAACCTATCATGTAGTGTCTAAACCTGTCATGTAGTATCTAAACCTGTCATGTAGTATCTAAACATTTCATGTAGTCTCTAAACCTATCATGTAGTGTCTAAACCTATCATGTAGTGTCTAAACCTATCATGTAGTGTCTAAACCTGTCATGTAGTATCTAAACCTATCATGTAGTATCTAAACCTATCATGTAGTATCTAAACCTATCATGTAGTATCTAAACCTATCATGTAGTATCTAAACCTATCATGTAGTATCTAAACCTATCATGTAGTATCTAAACCTATCATGTAGTATCTAAACCTATCATGTAGTATCTAAACCTATCATGTAGTATCTAAACCTATCATGTAGTATCTAAACCTATCATGTAGTATCTAAACCTATCATGTAGTATCTAAACATATCATGTAGTATCTAAACCTATCATGTAGTATCTAAACCTGTCATGTAGTATCTAAACTTGTCATGTAGTATCTAAACATATCATGTAGTGTCTATACCTATCATGTAGTGTCTAAACCTATCATGTAGTGTCTAAACCTATCATGTAGTGTCTAAACCTGTCATGTAGTATCTAAACCTATCATGTAGTATCTAAACCTATCATGTAGAATCTAAACCTATCATGTAGAATCTAAACCTATCATATAGAATCTAAACCTATCGTGTAGAATCTAAACCTATCGTGTAGAATCTAAACCTATCGTGTAGTATCTAAACCTATCGTGTAGTATCTAAACCTATCGTGTAGTATCTAAACCAATCGTGTAGTATCTAAACCAATCGTGTAGTGTCTAAACCTATCGTGTAGTATCTAAACCTATCATGTAGTATCTAAACCTATCATGTAGAATCTAAACCTATCATGTAGAATCTAAACCTATCATGTAGTATCTAAACCTATCATGTAGTACCTAAACCTATCATGTAGTACCTAAACCTATCATGTACTATCTAAACCTATCATGTAGTATCTAAACCTATCATGTAGTATCTAAACCTATCATGTAGTATCTAAACCTATCATGTAGTTTCTAAACCTATCATGTAGTATCTAAACCTATCATGTAGTATCTAAACCTATCATGTAGTATCTAAACCTATCATGTAGTATCTAAACCTATCATGTAGTATCTAAACCTGTCATGTAGTATCTAAACCTGTCATGTAGTATCTAAACCTGTCATGTAGTATCTAAACCTATCATGTAGTGTCTAAACCTATCATGTAGTGTCTAAACCTATCATGTAGTGTCTAAACCTATCATGTAGTGTCTAAACCTGTCATGTAGTATCTAAACCTATCATGTAGTATCTAAACCTAACATGTAGTATCTAAACCTATCATGTAGTATCTAAACCTATCAAGTAGTATCTAAACCAATCATTTAGTATCTTAACCTATCATGTAGTATCTAAACCTATCATGTAGTGTCTAAAACTATCATGTAGTATCTAAACCTATCGTGTAGTTTCTAAACCTATCATGTAGTATCTAAACCTATCATGTAGTATCTAAACATATCATGTAGTATCTAAACCTATCATGTAGTATCTAAACCTGTCATGTAGTATCTAAACCTGTCATGTAGTATCTAAACATATCATGTAGTGTCTATACCTATCATGTAGTGTCTAAACCTATCATGTAGTGTCTAAACCTATCATGTAGAATCTAAACCTATCATGTAGAATCTAAACCTATCATGTAGAATCTAAACCTATCGTGTAGAATCTAAACCTATCGTGTAGAATCTAAACCTATCGTGTAGTATCTAAACCTATCGTGTAGTATCTAAACCTATCATGTAGAATCTAAACCTATCATGTAGAATCTAAACCTATCATGTAGAATCTAAACCTTTCATGTAGTATCTAAACCTATCATGTAGTTTCTAAACCTATCATGTAGTATCTAAACCTATCATGAAGTATCTAAACCTATCATGTAGTATCTAAACCTATCATGTAGTATCTAAACCTATCATGTAGTATCTAAACCTATCATGTAGTATCTAAACCTATCATGTAGTATCTAAACCTATCATGTAGTATCTAAACCTATCATGTAGTATCTAAACCTATCATGTAGTATCTAAACCTATCATGTAGTATCTAAACCTATCATGTAGTATCTAAAGCTCTCATGTAGTATCTAAACCTGTCATGTAGTCTCTAAACATATCATGTAGTCTCTAAACCTATCATGTAGTGTCTAAACCTATCATGTAGTGTCTAAACCTATCATGTAGTGTCTAAACCTGTCATGTAGTATCTAAACCTGTCATGTAGTATCTAAACATTTCATGTAGTCTCTAAACCTATCATGTAGTGTCTAAACCTATCATGTAGTGTCTAAACCTATCATGTAGTGTCTAAACCTGTCATGTAGTATCTAAACCTATCATGTAGTATCTAAACCTATCATGTAGTATCTAAACCTATCATGTAGTATCTAAACCTATCATGTAGTATCTAAACCTATCATGTAGTATCTAAACCTATCATGTAGTATCTAAACCTATCATGTAGTATCTAAACCTATCATGTAGTATCTAAACCTATCATGTAGTATCTAAACCTATCATGTAGTATCTAAACCTATCATGTAGTATCTAAACCTATCATGTAGTATCTAAACATATCATGTAGTATCTAAACCTATCATGTAGTATCTAAACCTGTCATGTAGTATCTAAACTTGTCATGTAGTATCTAAACATATCATGTAGTGTCTATACCTATCATGTAGTGTCTAAACCTATCATGTAGTGTCTAAACCTATCATGTAGTGTCTAAACCCTTCATGTAGTATCTAAACCTATCATGTAGTATCTAAACCAATCATTTAGTATCTTAACCTATCATGTAGTATCTAAACCTATCATGTAGTGTCTAAAACTATCATGTAGTATCTAAACCTATCGTGTAGTTTCTAAACCTATCATGTAGTATCTAAACCTATCATGTAGTATCTAAACATATCATGTAGTATCTAAACCTATCATGTAGTATCTAAACCTGTCATGTAGTATCTAAACCTGTCATGTAGTATCTAAACATATCATGTAGTGTCTATACCTATCATGTAGTGTCTAAACCTATCATGTAGTGTCTAAACCTGTCATGTAGTATCTAAACCTATCATGTAGTATCTAAACCTAACATGTAGTATCTAAACCTATCAAGTAGTATCTAAACCTATCATTTAGTATCTAAACCTATCATGTAGTATCTAAACCTATCATGTAGTGTCTAAAACTATCATGTAGTATCTAAACCTATCATGTAGTATCTAAACCTATCATGTAGTGTCTAAACCTATCATGTAGAGTCTAAACCTATCATGTAGAATCTAAACCTATCATGTAGAATCTAAACCTATCATGTAGAATCTAAACCTATCATGTAGAATCTAAACCTATCATGTAGTATCTAAACCTATCATGTAGTATCTAAACCTATCATGTAGTATCTAAACCTATCATGTAGTATCTAAACCTATCATGTAGTATCTAAACCTATCATGTAGTGTCTAAACCTATCATGTAGTATCTAAACCTATCATGTAGTATCTAAACCTATCATGTAGAATCTAAACCTATCATGTAGAATCTAAACCTATCATGTAGTATCTAAACCTATCATGTAGTATCTAAACCTATCATGTAGAATCTAAACCTATCATGTAGAATCTAAACCTATCATGTTGAATCTAAACCTATCGTGTAGAATCTAAACCTATCGTGTAGAATCTAAACCTATCGTGTAGTATCTAAACCTATCGTGTAGTATCTAAACCTATCGTGTAGTATCTAAACCTATCGTGTAGTATCTAAACCTATCGTGTAGAATCTAAACCTATCATTAGAATCTAAACCTATCATGTAGTATCTAAACCTATCATGTAGTATCTAAACCTATCATGTAGAATCTAAACCTATCATGTAGAATCAAAACCTATCATATAGAATCTAAACCTATCGTGTAGAATCTAAACCTATCGTGTAGAATCTAAACCTATCGTGTAGTATCTAAACCTATCGTGTAGTATCTAAACCTATCGTGTAGTATCTAAACCAATCGTGTAGTATCTAAACCAATCGTGTAGTGTCTAAACCTATCGTGTAGTATCTAAACCTATCATGTAGTATCTAAACCTATCATGTAGAATCTAAACCTATCATGTAGAATCTAAACCTATCATGTAGTATCTAAACCTATCATGTAGTACCTAAACCTATCATGTAGTACCTAAACCTATCATGTACTATCTAAACCTATCATGTAGTATCTAAACCTATCATGTAGTATCTAAACCTATCATGTAGTATCTAAACCTATCATGTAGTTTCTAAACCTATCATGTAGTATCTAAACATATCATGTAGTATCTAAACCTATCATGTAGTATCTAAACCTATCATGTAGTATCTAAACCTATCATGTAGTATCTAAACCTGTCATGTAGTATCTAAACCTGTCATGTAGTATCTAAACCTGTCATGTAGTATCTAAACCTATCATGTAGTGTCTAAACCTATCATGTAGTGTCTAAACCTATCATGTAGTGTCTAAACCTATCATGTAGTGTCTAAACCTGTCATGTAGTATCTAAACCTATCATGTAGTATCTAAACCTATCATGTAGTATCTAAACCTATCATGTAGTATCTAAACCTATCATGTAGTGTCTAAACCTATCATGTAGTGTCTAAACCTATCGTGTAGTATCTAAACCTATCGTGTAGTATCTAAACCTATCGTGTAGAATCTAAACCTATCGTGTAGAATCTAAACCTATCGTGTAGAATCTAAACCTATCGTGTAGTATCTAAAGCTATCATGTAGTATCTAAACCTATCATGTAGAATCTAAACCTATCATGTAGAATCTAAACCTATCATGTAGAATCTAAACCTTTCATGTAGTATCTAAACCTATCATGTAGTTTCTAAACCTATCATGTAGTATCTAAACCTATCATGAAGTATCTAAACCTATCATGTAGTATCTAAACCTATCATGTAGTATCTAAACCTATCATGTAGTATCTAAACCTATCATGTAGTATCTAAACCTATCATGTAGTATCTAAACCTATCATGTAGTATCTAAACCTATCATGTAGTATCTAAACCTATCATGTAGTATCTAAACCTATCATGTAGTATCTAAACCTATCATGTAGTATCTAAAGCTCTCATGTAGTATCTAAACCTGTCATGTAGTCTCTAAACATATCATGTAGTCTCTAAACCTATCATGTAGTGTCTAAACCTATCATGTAGTGTCTAAACCTATCATGTAGTGTCTAAACCTGTCATGTAGTATCTAAACCTGTCATGTAGTATCTAAACATTTCATGTAGTCTCTAAACCTATCATGTAGTGTCTAAACCTATCATGTAGTGTCTAAACCTATCATGTAGTGTCTAAACCTGTCATGTAGTATCTAAACCTATCATGTAGTATCTAAACCTATCATGTAGTATCTAAACCTATCATGTAGTATCTAAACCTATCATGTAGTATCTAAACCTATCATGTAGTATCTAAACCTATCATGTAGTATCTAAACCTATCATGTAGTATCTAAACTTGTCATGTAGTATCTAAACATATCATGTAGTGTCTATACCTATCATGTAGTGTCTAAACCTATCATGTAGTGTCTAAACCTATCATGTAGTGTCTAAACCTGTCATGTAGTATCTAAACCTATCATGTAGTATCTAAACCAATCATTTAGTATCTTAACCTATCATGTAGTATCTAAACCTATCATGTAGTGTCTAAAACTATCATGTAGTATCTAAACCTATCGTGTAGTTTCTAAACCTATCATGTAGTATCTAAACCTATCATGTAGTATCTAAACATATCATGTAGTATCTAAACCTATCATGTAGTATCTAAACCTGTCATGTAGTATCTAAACCTGTCATGTAGTATCTAAACATATCATGTAGTGTCTATACCTATCATGTAGTGTCTAAACCTATCATGTAGTGTCTAAACCTGTCATGTAGTATCTAAACCTATCATGTAGTATCTAAACCTAACATGTAGTATCTAAACCTATCAAGTAGTATCTAAACCTATCATTTAGTATCTAAACCTATCATGTAGTATCTAAACCTATCATGTAGTGTCTAAAACTATCATGTAGTATCTAAACCTATCATGTAGTATCTAAACCTATCATGTAGTGTCTAAACCTATCATGTAGAGTCTAAACCTATCATGTAGAATCTAAACCTATCATGTAGAATCTAAACCTATCATGTAGAATCTAAACCTATCATGTAGAATCTAAACCTATCATGTAGTATCTAAACCTATCATGTAGTATCTAAACCTATCATGTAGTATCTAAACCTATCATGTAGTATCTAAACCTATCATGTAGTATCTAAACCTATCATGTAGTGTCTAAACCTATCATGTAGTATCTAAACCTATCATGTAGTATCTAAACCTATCATGTAGAATCTAAACCTATCATGTAGAATCTAAACCTATCATGTAGTATCTAAACCTATCATGTAGTATCTAAACCTATCATGTAGAATCTAAACCTATCATGTAGAATCTAAACCTATCATGTTGAATCTAAACCTATCGTGTAGAATCTAAACCTATCGTGTAGAATCTAAACCTATCGTGTAGTATCTAAACCTATCGTGTAGTATCTAAACCTATCGTGTAGTATCTAAACCTATCGTGTAGTATCTAAACCTATCGTGTAGAATCTAAACCTATCATGTAGAATCTAAACCTATCATGTAGTATCTAAACCTATCATGTAGTATCTAAACCTATCATGTAGAATCTAAACCTATCATGTAGAATCTAAACCTATCATATAGAATCTAAACCTATCGTGTAGAATCTAAACCTATCGTGTAGAATCTAAACCTATCGTGTAGTATCTAAACCTATCGTGTAGTATCTAAACCTATCGTGTAGTATCTAAACCAATCGTGTAGTATCTAAACCAATCGTGTAGTGTCTAAACCTATCGTGTAGTATCTAAACCTATCATGTAGTATCTAAACCTATCATGTAGAATCTAAACCTATCATGTAGAATCTAAACCTATCATGTAGTATCTAAACCTATCATGTAGTACCTAAACCTATCATGTAGTACCTAAACCTATCATGTACTATCTAAACCTATCATGTAGTATCTAAACCTATCATGTAGTATCTAAACCTATCATGTAGTATCTAAACCTATCATGTAGTTTCTAAACCTATCATGTAGTATCTAAACATATCATGTAGTATCTAAACCTATCATGTAGTATCTAAACCTATCATGTAGTATCTAAACCTATCATGTAGTATCTAAACCTGTCATGTAGTATCTAAACCTGTCATGTAGTATCTAAACCTGTCATGTAGTATCTAAACCTATCATGTAGTGTCTAAACCTATCATGTAGTGTCTAAACCTATCATGTAGTGTCTAAACCTATCATGTAGTGTCTAAACCTGTCATGTAGTATCTAAACCTATCATGTAGTATCTAAACCTATCATGTAGTATCTAAACCTATCATGTAGTATCTAAACCTATCATGTAGTGTCTAAACCTATCATGTAGTGTCTAAACCTATCGTGTAGTATCTAAACCTATCGTGTAGTATCTAAACCTATCGTGTAGAATCTAAACCTATCGTGTAGAATCTAAACCTATCGTGTAGAATCTAAACCTATCGTGTAGTATCTAAAGCTATCGTGTAGTATCTAAACCTATCATGTAGAATCTAAACCTATCATGTAGAATCTAAACCTATCATGTAGAATCTAAACCTTTCATGTAGTATCTAAACCTATCATGTAGTTTCTAAACCTATCATGTAGTATCTAAACCTATCATGAAGTATCTAAACCTATCATGTAGTATCTAAACCTATCATGTAGTATCTAAACCTATCATGTAGTATCTAAACCTATCATGTAGTATCTAAACCTATCATGTAGTATCTAAACCTATCATGTAGTATCTAAACCTATCATGTAGTATCTAAACCTATCATGTAGTATCTAAACCTATCATGTAGTATCTAAACCTATCATGTAGTATCTAAAGCTCTCATGTAGTATCTAAACCTGTCATGTAGTCTCTAAACATATCATGTAGTCTCTAAACCTATCATGTAGTGTCTAAACCTATCATGTAGTGTCTAAACCTATCATGTAGTGTCTAAACCTGTCATGTAGTATCTAAACCTGTCATGTAGTATCTAAACATTTCATGTAGTCTCTAAACCTATCATGTAGTGTCTAAACCTATCATGTAGTGTCTAAACCTATCATGTAGTGTCTAAACCTGTCATGTAGTATCTAAACCTATCATGTAGTATCTAAACCTATCATGTAGTATCTAAACCTATCATGTAGTATCTAAACCTATCATGTAGTATCTAAACCTATCATGTAGTATCTAAACCTATCATGTAGTATCTAAACCTATCATGTAGTATCTAAACCTATCATGTAGTATCTAAACCTATCATGTAGTATCTAAACCTATCATGTAGTATCTAAACCTATCATGTAGTATCTAAACCTATCATGTAGTATCTAAACATATCATGTAGTATCTAAACCTATCATGTAGTATCTAAACCTGTCATGTAGTATCTAAACTTGTCATGTAGTATCTAAACATATCATGTAGTGTCTATACCTATCATGTAGTGTCTAAACCTATCATGTAGTGTCTAAACCTATCATGTAGTGTCTAAACCTGTCATGTAGTATCTAAACCTATCATGTAGTATCTAAACCTAACATGTAGTATCTAAACCTATCATGTAGTATCTAAACCTATCAAGTAGTATCTAAACCAATCATTTAGTATCTTAACCTATCATGTAGTATCTAAACCTATCATGTAGTGTCTAAAACTATCATGTAGTATCTAAACCTATCGTGTAGTTTCTAAACCTATCATGTAGTATCTAAACCTATCATGTAGTATCTAAACATATCATGTAGTATCTAAACCTATCATGTAGTATCTAAACCTGTCATGTAGTATCTAAACCTGTCATGTAGTATCTAAACATATCATGTAGTGTCTATACCTATCATGTAGTGTCTAAACCTATCATGTAGTGTCTAAACCTGTCATGTAGTATCTAAACCTATCATGTAGTATCTAAACCTAACATGTAGTATCTAAACCTATCAAGTAGTATCTAAACCTATCATTTAGTATCTAAACCTATCATGTAGTATCTAAACCTATCATGTAGTGTCTAAAACTATCATGTAGTATCTAAACCTATCATGTAGTATCTAAACCTATCATGTAGTGTCTAAACCTATCATGTAGAGTCTAAACCTATCATGTAGAATATAAACCTATCATGTAGAATCTAAACCTATCATGTAGAATCTAAACCTATCATGTAGAATCTAAACCTATCATGTAGTATCTAAACCTATCATGTAGTATCTAAACCTATCATGTAGTAACTAAACCTATCATGTAGTATCTAAACCTATCATGTAGTATCTAAACCTATCATGTAGTGTCTAAACCTATCATGTAGTATCTAAACCTATCATGTAGTATCTAAACCTATCATGTAGAATCTAAACCTATCATGTAGAATCTAAACCTATCATGTAGTATCTAAACCTATCATGTAGTATCTAAACCTATCATGTAGAATCTAAACCTATCATGTAGAATCTAAACCTATCATGTAGAATCTAAACCTATCGTGTAGAATCTAAACCTATCGTGTAGAATCTAAACCTATCGTGTAGTATCTAAACCTATCGTGTAGTATCTAAACCTATCATGTAGAATCTAAACCTATCATGTAGAATCTAAACCTATCATGTAGAATCTAAACATTTCATGTAGTATCTAAACCTATCATGTAGTTTCTAAACCTATCATGTAGTATCTAAACCTATCATGAAGTATCTAAACCTATCATGTAGTATCTAAACCTATCATGTAGTATCTAAACCTATCATGTAGTATCTAAACCTATCATGTAGTATCTAAACCTATCATGTAGTATCTAAACCTATCATGTAGTATCTAAACTTATCATGTAGTATCTAAACCTATCATGTAGTATCTAAACCTATCATGTAGTATCTAAACCTATCATGTAGTATCTAAAGCTCTCATGTAGTATCTAAACCTGTCATGTAGTCTCTAAACATATCATGTAGTCTCTAAACCTATCATGTAGTGTCTAAACCTATCATGTAGTGTCTAAACCTATCATGTAGTGTCTAAACCTGTCATGTAGTATCTAAACCTGTCATGTAGTATCTAAACATTTCATGTAGTCTCTAAACCTATCATGTAGTGTCTAAACCTATCATGTAGTGTCTAAACCTATCATGTAGTGTCTAAACCTGTCATGTAGTATCTAAACCTATCATGTAGTATCTAAACCTATCATGTAGTATCTAAACCTATCATGTAGTATCTAAACCTATCATGTAGTATCTAAACCTATCATGTAGTATCTAAACCTATCATGTAGTATCTAAACCTATCATGTAGTATCTAAACCTATCATGTAGTATCTAAACCTATCATGTAGTATCTAAACCTATCATGTAGTATCTAAACCTATCATGTAGTATCTAAACCTATCATGTAGTATCTAAACATATCATGTAGTATCTAAACCTATCATGTAGTATCTAAACCTGTCATGTAGTATCTAAACTTGTCATGTAGTATCTAAACATATCATGTAGTGTCTATACCTATCATGTAGTGTCTAAACCTATCATGTAGTGTCTAAACCTATCATGTAGTGTCTAAACCTGTCATGTAGTATCTAAACCTATCATGTAGTATCTAAACCTAACATGTAGTATCTAAACCTATCATGTAGTATCTAAACCTATCAAGTAGTATCTAAACCAATCATTTAGTATCTTAACCTATCATGTAGTATCTAAACCTATCATGTAGTGTCTAAAACTATCATGTAGTATCTAAACCTATCGTGTAGTTTCTAAACCTATCATGTAGTATCTAAACCTATCATGTAGTATCTAAACATATCATGTAGTATCTAAACCTATCATGTAGTATCTAAACCTGTCATGTAGTATCTAAACCTGTCATGTAGTATCTAAACATATCATGTAGTGTCTATACCTATCATGTAGTGTCTAAACCTATCATGTAGTGTCTAAACCTGTCATGTAGTATCTAAACCTATCATGTAGTATCTAAACCTAACATGTAGTATCTAAACCTATCAAGTAGTATCTAAACCTATCATTTAGTATCTAAACCTATCATGTAGTATCTAAACCTATCATGTAGTGTCTAAAACTATCATGTAGTATCTAAACCTATCATGTAGTATCTAAACCTATCATGTAGTGTCTAAACCTATCATGTAGAGTCTAAACCTATCATGTAGAATCTAAACCTATCATGTAGAATCTAAACCTATCATGTAGAATCTAAACCTATCATGTAGAATCTAAACCTATCATGTAGTATCTAAACCTATCATGTAGTATCTAAACCTATCATGTAGTATCTAAACCTATCATGTAGTATCTAAACCTATCATGTAGTATCTAAACCTATCATGTAGTGTCTAAACCTATCATGTAGTATCTAAACCTATCATGTAGTATCTAAACCTATCATGTAGAATCTAAACCTATCATGTAGAATCTAAACCTATCATGTAGTATCTAAACCTATCATGTAGTATCTAAACCTATCATGTAGAATCTAAACCTATCATGTAGAATCTAAACCTATCATGTAGAATCTAAACCTATCGTGTAGAATCTAAACCTATCGTGTAGAATCTAAACCTATCGTGTAGTATCTAAACCTATCGTGTAGTATCTAAACCTATCGTGTAGTATCTAAACCTATCGTGTAGTATCTAAACCTATCGTGTAGAATCTAAACCTATCATGTAGAATCTAAACCTATCATGTAGTATCTAAACCTATCATGTAGTATCTAAACCTATCATGTAGAATCTAAACCTATCATGTAGAATCTAAACCTATCATATAGAATCTAAACCTATCGTGTAGAATCTAAACCTATCGTGTAGAATCTAAACCTATCGTGTAGTATCTAAACCTATCGTGTAGTATCTAAACCTATCGTGTAGTATCTAAACCAATCGTGTAGTATCTAAACCTATCGTGTAGTATCTAAACCAATCGTGTAGTATCTAAACCTATCATGTAGTATCTAAACCTATCATGTAGAATCTAAACCTATCATGTAGAATCTAAACCTATCATGTAGTATCTAAACCTATCATGTAGTACCTAAACCTATCATGTAGTACCTAAACCTATCATGTAGTACCTAAACCTATCATGTAGTACCTAAACCTATCATGTACTATCTAAACCTATCATGTAGTATCTAAACCTATCATGTAGTATCTAAACCTATCATGTAGTATCTAAACCTATCATGTAGTTTCTAAACCTATCATGTAGTATCTAAACCTATCATGTAGTATCTAAACCTATCATGTAGTATCAAAACCTGTCATGTAGTATCTAAACCTGTCATGTAGTATCTAAACCTGTCATGTAGTATCTAAACCTGTCATGTAGTATCTAAACCTATCATGTAGTGTCTAAACCTATCATGTAGTGTCTAAACCTATCATGTAGTGTCTAAACCTGTCATGTAGTATCTAAACCTATCATGTAGTATCTAAACCTATCATGTAGTATCTAAACCTATCATGTAGTATCTAAACCTATCATGTAGTATCTAAACCTATCTTGTAGTGTCTAAACCTATCATGTAGAATCTAAACCTATCATGTAGAATCTAAACCTATCATGTAGAATCAAAACCTATCATGTAGAATCTAAACCTATCATGTAGTATCTAAACCTATCATGTAGTATCTAAACCTATCATGTAGTATCTAAACCTATCATGTAGTGTCTAAACCTATCATGTAGTGTCTAAACCTATCGTGTAGTATCTAAACCTATCGTGTAGTATCTAAACCTATCGTGTAGAATCTAAACCTATCGTGTAGAATCTAAACCTATCGTGTAGAATCTAAACCTATCGTGTAGTATCTAAAGCTATCATGTAGTATCTAAACCTATCATGTAGAATCTAAACCTATCATGTAGTATCTAAACCTATCATGTAGAATCTAAACCTATCATGTAGAATCTAAACCTATCATGTAGAATCTAAACCTTTCATGTAGTATCTAAACCTATCATGAAGTATCTAAACCTATCATGTAGTATCTAAACCTATCATGTAGTATCTAAACCTATCATGTAGTATCTAAACCTATCATGTAGTATCTAAACCTATCATGTAGTATCTAAACCTATCATGTAGTATCTAAACCTATCATGTAGTATCTAAACCTATCATGTAGTATCTAAACCTATCATGTAGTATCTAAACCTATCATGTAGTATCTAAAGCTCTCATGTAGTATCTAAACCTGTCATGTAGTCTCTAAACATATCATGTAGTCTCTAAACCTATCATGTAGTGTCTAAACCTATCATGTAGTGTCTAAACCTATCATGTAGTGTCTAAACCTGTCATGTAGTATCTAAACCTGTCATGTAGTATCTAAACATTTCATGTAGTCTCTAAACCTATCATGTAGTGTCTAAACCTATCATGTAGTGTCTAAACCTATCATGTAGTGTCTAAACCTGTCATGTAGTATCTAAACCTATCATGTAGTATCTAAACCTATCATGTAGTATCTAAACCTATCATGTAGTATCTAAACCTATCATGTAGTATCTAAACCTATCATGTAGTATCTAAACCTATCATGTAGTATCTAAACCTATCATGTAGTATCTAAACCTATCATGTAGTATCTAAACCTATCATGTAGTATCTAAACCTATCATGTAGTATCTAAACCTATCATGTAGTATCTAAACATATCATGTAGTATCTAAACCTATCATGTAGTATCTAAACCTGTCATGTAGTATCTAAACTTGTCATGTAGTATCTAAACATATCATGTAGTGTCTATACCTATCATGTAGTGTCTAAACCTATCATGTAGTGTCTAAACCTATCATGTAGTGTCTAAACCTGTCATGTAGTATCTAAACCTATCATGTAGTATCTAAACCTAACATGTAGTATCTAAACCTATCATGTAGTATCTAAACCTATCAAGTAGTATCTAAACCAATCATTTAGTATCTTAACCTATCATGTAGTATCTAAACCTATCATGTAGTGTCTAAAACTATCATGTAGTATCTAAACCTATCATGTAGTATCTAAACCTATCATGTAGTGTCTAAACCTGTCATGTAGAGTCTAAACCTATCATGTAGAATCTAAACCTATCATGTAGAATCTAAACCTATCATGTAGTATCTAAACCTATCATGTAGTATCTAAACCTATCATGTAGTATCTAAACCTATCATGTAGTGTCTAAACCTATCATGTAGTGTCTAAACCTATCATGTAGTATCTAAACCTATCATGTAGTATCTAAACCTATCATGTAGAATCTAAACCTATCATGTAGAATCTAAACCTATCATGTAGTATCTAAACCTATCATGTAGTATCTAAACCTATCATGTAGAATCTAAACCTATCATGTAGAATCTAAACCTATCATGTAGAATCTAAACCTATCATGTAGAATCTAAACCTATCGTGTAGAATCTAAACCTATCGTGTAGAATCCAAACCTATCGTGTAGTATCTAAACCTATCGTGTAGTATCTAAACCTATCGTGTAGTATCTAAACCTATCGTGTAGTGTCTAAACCTATCGTGTAGTATCTAAACCTATCGTGTAGTATCTAAACCTATCATGTAGAATCTAAACCTATCATGTAGAATCTAAACCTATCATGTAGTATCTAGACCTATCATGTAGTACCTAAACCTATCATGTACTATCTAAACCTATCATGTAGTATCTAAACCTATCATGTAGTATCTAAACCTATCATGTAGTATCTAAACCTATCATGTAGTTTCTAAACCTATCATGTAGTATCTAAACCTATCATGTAGTATCTAAACATATCATGTAGTATCTAAACCTATCATGTAGTATCTAAACCTGTCATGTAGTATCTAAACCTGTCATGTAGTATCTAAACATATCATGTAGTGTCTAAACCTAACATGTAGTATCTAAACCTATCAAGTAGTATCTAAACCTATCATTTAGTATCTAAACCTATCATGTAGTATCTAAACCTACCATGTAGTATCTAAACCTATCATGTAGTACCTAAACCTATCATGTACTATCTAAACCTATCATGTAGTATCTAAACCGATCATGTAGTATCTAAACCTATCATGTAGTATCTAAACCTATCATGTAGTATCTAAACCTATCATGTAGTATCTAAACCTATCATGTAGTGTCTAAACCTATCATGTAGTATCTAAACCTATCATGTAGTATCTAAACCTATCATGTAGAATCTAAACCTATCATGTAGAATCTAAACCTATCATGTAGTATCTAAACCTATCATGTAGTATCTAAACCTATCATGTAGAATCTAAACCTATCATGTAGTATCTAAACCTATCGTGTAGAATCTAAACCTATCGTGTAGAATCTAAACCTATCGTGTAGTATCTAAACCTATCGTGTAGTATCTAAACCAATCGTGTAGTATCTAAACCAATCGTGTAGTGTCTAAACCTATCGTGTAGTATCTAAACCTATCATGTAGTATCTAAACCTATCATGTAGAATCTAAACCTATCATGTAGAATCTAAACCTATCATGTAGTATCTAAACCTATCATGTAGTACCTAAACCTATCATGTAGTACCTAAACCTATCATGTAGTATCTAAACCTATCATGTAGTATCTAAACCTATCATGTAGTGTCTAAACCTATCATGTAGTGTCTAAACCTATCATGTAGTATCTAAACCTATCATGTAGTATCTAAACCTATCATGTAGAATCTAAACCTATCATGTAGAATCTAAACCTATCATGTAGTATCTAAACCTATCATGTAGTATCTAAACCTATCATGTAGAATCTAAACCTATCATGTAGAATCTAAACCTATCATGTAGAATCTAAACCTATCATGTAGAATCTAAACCTATCGTGTAGAATCTAAACCTATCGTGTAGAATCCAAACATATCGTGTAGTATCTAAACCTATCGTGTAGTATCTAAACCTATCGTGTAGTATCTAAACCTATCGTGTAGTGTCTAAACCTATCGTGTAGTATCTAAACCTATCGTGTAGTATCTAAACCTATCATGTAGAATCTAAACCTATCATGTAGTATCTAAACCTATCATGTAGTACCTAAACCTATCATGTACTATCTAAACCTATCATGTAGTATCTAAACCTATCATGTAGTATCTAAACCTATCATGTAGTATCTAAACCTATCGTGTAGTTTCTAAACCTATCATGTAGTATCTAAACCTATCATGTAGTATCTAAACATATCATGTAGTATCTAAACCTATCATGTAGTATCTAAACCTGTCATGTAGTATCTAAACCTGTCATGTAGTATCTAAACATATCATGTAGTGTCTATACCTATCATGTAGTGTCTAAACCTATCATGTAGTGTCTAAACCTGTCATGTAGTATCTAAACCTATCATGTAGTATCTAAACCTAACATGTAGTATCTAAACCTATCAAGTAGTATCTAAACCTATCATTTAGTATCTAAACCTATCATGTAGTATCTAAACCTATCATGTAGTGTCTAAAACTATCATGTAGTATCTAAACCTATCAAGTAGTATCTAAACCTATCATGTAGTGTCTAAACCTATCATGTAGAGTCTAAACCTATCATGTAGAATCTAAACCTATCATGTAGAATCTAAACCTATCATGTAGAATCTAAACCTATCATGTAGAATCTAAACCTATCATGTAGTATCTAAACCTATCATGTAGTATCTAAACCTATCATGTAGTATCTAAACCTATCATGTAGTATCTAAACCTATCATGTAGTATCTAAACCTATCATGTAGTGTCTAAACCTATCATGTAGTATCTAAACCTATCATGTAGTATCTAAACCTATCATGTAGAATCTAAACCTATCATGTAGAATCTAAACCTATCATGTAGTATCTAAACCTATCATGTAGTATCTAAACCTATCATGTAGAATCTAAACCTATCATGTAGAATCTAAACCTATCATGTAGAATCTAAACCTATCGTTTAGAATCTAAACCTATCGTGTAGAATCTAAACCTATCGTGTAGTATCTAAACCTATCGTGTAGTATCTAAACCTATCGTGTAGTATCTAAACCTATCGTGTAGTATCTAAACCTATCGTGTAGAATCTAAACCTATCATGTAGAATCTAAACCTATCATGTAGTATCTAAACCTATCATGTAGTATCTAAACCTATCATGTAGAATCTAAACCTATCATGTAGAATCTAAACCTATCATGTAGAATCTAAACCTATCGTGTAGAATCTAAACCTATCGTGTAGAATCTAAACCTATCGTGTAGTATCTAAACCTATCGTGTAGTATCTAAACCTATCGTGTAGTATCTAAACCAATCGTGTAGTATCTAAACCAATCGTGTAGTGTCTAAACCTATCGTGTAGTATCTAAACCTATCATGTAGTATCTAAACCTATCATGTAGAATCTAAACCTATCATGCAGAATCTAAACCTATCATGTAGTATCTAAACCTATCATGTAGTACCTAAACCTATCATGTAGTACCTAAACCTATCATGTACTATCTAAACCTATCATGTAGTATCTAAACATATCATGTAGTATCTAAACCTATCATGTAGTATCTAAACCTATCATGTAGTTTCTAAACCTATCATGTAGTATCTAAACCTATCATGTAGTATCTAAACCTATCATGTAGTATCTAAACCTATCATGTAGTATCTAAACCTATCATGTAGTATCTAAACATGTCATGTAGTATCTAAACCTGTCATGTAGTATCTAAACCTGTCATGTAGTATCTAAACCTATCATGTAGTGTCTAAACCTATCATGTAGTGTCTAAACCTATCATGTAGTGTCTAAACCTATCATGTAGTGTCTAAACCTGTCATGTAGTATCTAAACCTATCATGTAGTATCTAAACCTATCATGTAGTATCTAAACCTATCATGTAGTATCTAAACCTATCATGTAGTATCTAAACCTAGCTTGTAGTGTCTAAACCTATCATGTAGAATCTAAACCTATCATGTAGAATCTAAACCTAGCATGTAGAATCAAAACCTATCATGTAGAATCTAAACCTATCATGTAGTATCTAAACCTATCATGTAGTATCTAAACCTATCATGTAGTATCTAAACCTATCATGTAGTGTCTAAACCTATCATGTAGTGTCTAAACCTATCGTGTAGTATCTAAACCTATCGTGTAGTATCTAAACCCATCGTGTAGAATCTAAACCTATCGTGTAGAATCTAAACCTATCGTGTAGAATCTAAACCTATCGTGTAGTATCTAAAGCTATCATGTAGTATCTAAACCTATCATGTAGAATCTAAACCTATCATGTAGAATCTAAACCTATCATGTAGAATCTAAACCTTTCATGTAGTATCTAAACCTATCATGTAGTTTCTAAACCTATCATGTAGTATCTAAACCTATCATGAAGTATCTAAACCTATCATGTAGTATCTAAACCTATCATGTAGTATCTAAACCTATCATGTAGTATCTAAACCTATCATGTAGTATCTAAACCTATCATGTAGTATCTAAACCTATCATGTAGTATCTAAACCTATCATGTAGTATCTAAACCTATCATGTAGTATCTAAACCTATCATGTAGTATCTAAACCTATCATGTAGTATCTAAACCTGTCATGTAGTCTCTAAACATATCATGTAGTCTCTAAACCTATCATGTAGTGTCTAAACCTATCATGTAGTGTCTAAACCTATCATGTAGTGTCTAAACCTGTCATGTAGTATCTAAACCTGTCATGTAGTATCTAAACATTTCATGTAGTCTCTAAACCTATCATGTAGTGTCTAAACCTATCATGTAGTGTCTAAACCTATCATGTAGTGTCTAAACCTGTCATGTAGTATCTAAACCTATCATGTAGTATCTAAACCTATCATGTAGTATCTAAACCTATCATGTAGTATCTAAACCTATCATGTAGTATCTAAACCTATCATGTAGTATCTAAACCTATCATGTAGTATCTAAACCTATCATGTAGTATCTAAACCTATCATGTAGTATCTAAACCTATCATGTAGTATCTAAACCTATCATGTAGTATCTAAACCTATCATGTAGTATCTAAACCTATCATGTAGTATCTAAACATATCATGTAGTATCTAAACCTATCATGTAGTATCTAAACCTGTCATGTAGTATCTAAACCTGTCATGTAGTATCTAAACATATCATGTAGTGTCTATACCTATCATGTAGTGTCTAAACCTATCATGTAGTGTCTAAACCTATCATGTAGTGTCTAAACCTGTCATGTAGTATCTAAAACTATCATGTAGTATCTAAACCTAACATGTAGTATCTAAACCTATCATGTAGTATCTAAACCTATCAAGTAGTATCTAAACCTATCATTTAGTATCTAAACCTATCATGTAGTATCTAAACCTATCATGTAGTGTCTAAAACTATCATGTAGTATCTAAACCTATCATGTAGTATCTAAACCTATCATGTAGTGTCTAAACCTGTCATGTAGAGTCTAAACCTATCATGTAGAATCTAAACCTATCATGTAGAATCTAAACCTATCATGTAGTATCTAAACCTATCATGTAGTATCTAAACCTATCATGTAGAATCTAAACCTATCATGTAGAATCTAAACCTATCATGTAGAATCTAAACCTATCATGTAGAATCTAAACCTATCGTGTAGAATCTAAACCTATCGTGTAGAATCCAAACCTATCGTGTAGTATCTAAACCTATCGTGTAGTATCTAAACCTATCGTGTAGTATCTAAACCTATCGTGTAGTGTCTAAACCTATCGTGTAGTATCTAAACCTATCATGTAGTATCTAAACCTATCATGTAGAATCTAAACCTATCATGTAGAATCTAAACCTATCATGTAGTATCTAAACCTATCATGTAGTACCTAAACCTATCATGTAGTACCTAAACCTATCATGTACTATCTAAACCTATCATGTAGTATCTAAACCTATCATGTAGTATCTAAACCTATCATGTAGTATCTAAACCTATCATGTAGTTTCTAAACCTATCATGTAGTATCTAAACCTATCATGTAGTATCTAAACCTATCATGTAGTATCTAAACCTATCATGTAGTATCTAAACCTATCATGTAGTGTCTAAAACTATCATGTAGTATCTAAACCTATCATGTAGTATCTAAACCTATCATGTAGTGTCTAAACCTGTCATGTAGAGTCTAAACCTATCATGTAGAATCTAAACCTATCATGTAGAATCTAAACCTATCATGTAGTATCTAAACCTATCATGTAGTATCTAAACCTATCATGTAGAATCTAAACCTATCATGTAGAATCTAAACCTATCATGTAGAATCTAAACCTATCATGTAGAATCTAAACCTATCGTGTAGAATCTAAACCTATCGTGTAGAATCCAAACCTATCGTGTAGTATCTAAACCTATCGTGTAGTATCTAAACCTATCGTGTAGTATCTAAACCTATCGTGTAGTGTCTAAACCTATCGTGTAGTATCTAAACCTATCATGTAGTATCTAAACCTATCATGTAGAATCTAAACCTATCATGTAGAATCTAAACCTATCATGTAGTATCTAAACCTATCATGTAGTACCTAAACCTATCATGTAGTACCTAAACCTATCATGTACTATCTAAACCTATCATGTAGTATCTAAACCTATCATGTAGTATCTAAACCTATCATGTAGTATCTAAACCTATCATGTAGTATCTAAACCTATCATGTAGTATCTAAACCTATCATGTAGTATCTAAACCTATCATGTAGTATCTAAACCTATCATGTAGTATCTAAACCTATCATGTAGTATCTAAACCTATCATGTAGTATCTAAACATATCATGTAGTATCTAAACCTATCATGTAGTATCTAAACCTGTCATGTAGTATCTAAACCTGTCATGTAGTATCTAAACATATCATGTAGTGTCTATACCTATCATGTAGTGTCTAAACCTATCATGTAGTGTCTAAACCTATCATGTAGTGTCTAAACCTGTCATGTAGTATCTAAAACTATCATGTAGTATCTAAACCTAACATGTAGTATCTAAACCTATCATGTAGTATCTAAACCTATCAAGTAGTATCTAAACCTATCATTTAGTATCTAAACCTATCATGTAGTATCTAAACCTATCATGTAGTGTCTAAAACTATCATGTAGTATCTAAACCTATCATGTAGTATCTAAACCTATCATGTAGTGTCTAAACCTGTCATGTAGAGTCTAAACCTATCATGTAGAATCTAAACCTATCATGTAGAATCTAAACCTATCATGTAGTATCTAAACCTATCATGTAGTATCTAAACCTATCATGTAGAATCTAAACCTATCATGTAGAATCTAAACCTATCATGTAGAATCTAAACCTATCATGTAGAATCTAAACCTATCGTGTAGAATCTAAACCTATCGTGTAGAATCCAAACCTATCGTGTAGTTTCTAAACCTATCGTGTAGTATCTAAACATATCGTGTAGTATCTAAACCTATCGTGTAGTGTCTAAACCTATCGTGTAGTATCTAAACCTATCATGTAGTATCTAAACCTATCATGTAGAATCTAAACCTATCATGTAGAATCTAAACCTATCATGTAGTATCTAAACCTATCATGTAGTACCTAAACCTATCATGTAGTACCTAAACCTATCATGTACTATCTAAACCTATCATGTAGTATCTAAACCTATCATGTAGTATCTAAACCTATCATGTAGTATCTAAACCTATCATGTAGTTTCTAAACCTATCATGTAGTATCTAAACCTATCATGTAGTATCTAAACCTATCATGTAGTATCTAAACCTATCATGTAGTATCTAAACCTATCATGTAGTATCTAAACCTGTCATGTAGTATCTAAACCTGTCATGTAGTATCTAAACCTGTCATGTAGTATCTAAACCTATCATGTAGTGTCTAAACCTATCATGTAGTGTCTAAACCTATCATGTAGTGTCTAAACCTATCATGTAGTGTCTAAACCTGTCATGTAGTATCTAAACCTATCATGTAGTATCTAAACCTATCATGTAGTATCTAAACCTATCATGTAGTATCTAAACCTATCATGTAGTATCTAAACCTATCTTGTAGTGTCTAAACCTATCATGTAGAATCTAAACCTATCATGTAGAATCTAAACCTATCATGTAGAATCAAAACCTATCATGTAGAATCTAAACCTATCATGTAGTATCTAAACCTATCATGTAGTATCTAAACCTATCATGTAGTATCTAAACCTATCATGTAGTGTCTAACCTATCATGTAGTGTCTAAACCTATCGTGTAGTATCTAAACCTATCGTGTAGTATCTAAACCTATCGTGTAGAATCTAAACCTATCGTGTAGAATCTAAACCTATCGTGTAGAATCTAAACCTATCGTGTAGTATCTAAAGCTATCATGTAGTATCTAAACCTATCATGTAGAATCTAAACCTATCATGTAGAATCTAAACCTATGATGTAGAATCTAAACCTTTCATGTAGTATCTAAACCTATCATGTAGTTTCTAAACCTATCATGTAGTATCTAAACCTATCATGAAGTATCTAAACCTATCATGTAGTATCTAAACCTATCATGTAGTATCTAAACCTATCATGTAGTATCTAAACCTATCATGTAGTATCTAAACCTATCATGTAGTATCTAAACCTATCGTGTAGTATCTAAACCTATCGTGTAGTATCTAAACCTATCGTGTAGAATCTAAACCTATCGTGTAGAATCTAAACCTATCGTGTAGAATCTAAACCTATCGTGTAGTATCTAAAGCTATCATGTAGTATCTAAACCTATCATGTAGAATCTAAACCTATCATGTAGAATCTAAACCTATCATGTAGAATCTAAACCTTTCATGTAGTATCTAAACCTATCATGTAGTTTCTAAACCTATCATGTAGTATCTAAACCTATCATGAAGTATCTAAACCTATCATGTAGTATCTAAACCTATCATGTAGTATCTAAACCTATCATGTAGTATCTAAACCTATCATGTAGTATCTAAACCTCTCATGTAGTATCTAAACCTATCATGTAGTATCTAAACCTATCATGTAGTATCTAAACCTATCATGTAGTATCTAAACCTATCATGTAGTATCTAAACCTATCATGTAGTATCTAAAGCTCTCATGTAGTATCTAAACCTGTCATGTAGTCTCTAAACATATCATGTAGTCTCTAAACCTATCATGTAGTGTCTAAACCTATCATGTAGTGTCTAAACCTATCATGTAGTGTCTAAACCTGTCATGTAGTATCTAAACCTGTCATGTAGTATCTAAACATTTCATGTAGTCTCTAAACCTATCATGTAGTGTCTAAACCTATCATGTAGTGTCTAAACCTATCATGTAGTGTCTAAACCTGTCATGTAGTATCTAAACCTATCATGTAGTATCTAAACCTATCATGTAGTATCTAAACCTATCATGTAGTATCTAAACCTATCATGTAGTATCTAAACCTATCATGTAGTATCTAAACCTATCATGTAGTATCTAAACCTATCATGTAGTATCTAAACCTATCATGTAGTATCTAAACCTATCATGTAGTATCTAAACCTATCATGTAGAATCTAAACCTATCATGTAGAATCTAAACCTATCATGTAGTATCTAAACCTATCATGTAGTACCTAAACCTATCATGTACTATCTAAACCTATCATGTAGTATCTAAACCTATCATGTAGTATCTAAACCTATCATGTAGTATCTAAACCTATCATGTAGTTTCTAAACCTATCATGTAGTATCTAAACCTATCATGTAGTATCTAAACCTATCATGTGGTATCTAAACCTATCATGTAGTATCTAAACCTATCATGTAGTATCTAAACCTGTCATGTAGTATCTAAACCTGTCATGTAGTATCTAAACCTGTCATGTAGTATCTAAACCTATCATGTAGTGTCTAAACCTATCATGTAGTGTCTAAACCTATCATGTAGTGTCTAAACCTATCATGTAGTGTCTAAACCTGTCATGTAGTATCTAAACCTATCATGTAGTATCTAAACCTATCATGTAGTATCTAAACCTATCATGTAGTATCTAAACCTATCATGTAGTATCTAAACCTATCTTGTAGTGTCTAAACCTATCATGTAGAATCTAAACCTATCATGTAGAATCTAAACCTATCATGTAGAATCAAAACCTATCATGTAGAATCTAAACCTATCATGTAGTATCTAAACCTATCATGTAGTATCTAAACCTATCATGTAGTATCTAAACCTATCATGTAGTGTCTAACCTATCATGTAGTGTCTAAACCTATCGTGTAGTATCTAAACCTATCGTGTAGTATCTAAACCTATCGTGTAGAATCTAAACCTATCGTGTAGAATCTAAACCTATCGTGTAGAATCTAAACCTATCGTGTAGTATCTAAAGCTATCATGTAGTATCTAAACCTATCATGTAGAATCTAAACCTATCATGTAGAATCTAAACCTATGATGTAGAATCTAAACCTTTCATGTAGTATCTAAACCTATCATGTAGTTTCTAAACCTATCATGTAGTATCTAAACCTATCATGAAGTATCTAAACCTATCATGTAGTATCTAAACCTATCATGTAGTATCTAAACCTATCATGTAGTATCTAAACCTATCATGTAGTATCTAAACCTATCATGTAGTATCTAAACCTATCGTGTAGTATCTAAACCTATCGTGTAGTATCTAAACCTATCGTGTAGAATCTAAACCTATCGTGTAGAATCTAAACCTATCGTGTAGAATCTAAACCTATCGTGTAGTATCTAAAGCTATCATGTAGTATCTAAACCTATCATGTAGAATCTAAACCTATCATGTAGAATCTAAACCTATCATGTAGAATCTAAACCTTTCATGTAGTATCTAAACCTATCATGTAGTTTCTAAACCTATCATGTAGTATCTAAACCTATCATGAAGTATCTAAACCTATCATGTAGTATCTAAACCTATCATGTAGTATCTAAACCTATCATGTAGTATCTAAACCTATCATGTAGTATCTAAACCTCTCATGTAGTATCTAAACCTATCATGTAGTATCTAAACCTATCATGTAGTATCTAAACCTATCATGTAGTATCTAAACCTATCATGTAGTATCTAAACCTATCATGTAGTATCTAAAGCTCTCATGTAGTATCTAAACCTGTCATGTAGTCTCTAAACATATCATGTAGTCTCTAAACCTATCATGTAGTGTCTAAACCTATCATGTAGTGTCTAAACCTATCATGTAGTGTCTAAACCTGTCATGTAGTATCTAAACCTGTCATGTAGTATCTAAACATTTCATGTAGTCTCTAAACCTATCATGTAGTGTCTAAACCTATCATGTAGTGTCTAAACCTATCATGTAGTGTCTAAACCTGTCATGTAGTATCTAAACCTATCATGTAGTATCTAAACCTATCATGTAGTATCTAAACCTATCATGTAGTATCTAAACCTATCATGTAGTATCTAAACCTATCATGTAGTATCTAAACCTATCATGTAGTATCTAAACCTATCATGTAGTATCTAAACCTATCATGTAGTATCTAAACCTATCATGTAGTATCTAAACCTATCATGTAGTATCTAAACCTATCATGTAGTATCTAAACCTATCATGTAGTATCTAAACATATCATGTAGTATCTAAACCTATCATGTAGTATCTAAACCTGTCATGTAGTATCTAAACCTGTCATGTAGTATCTAAACATATCATGTAGTGTCTATACCTATCATGTAGTGTCTAAACCTATCATGTAGTGTCTAAACCTATCATGTAGTGTCTAAACCTGTCATGTAGTATCTAAACCTATCATGTAGTATCTAAACCTAACATGTAGTATCTAAACCTATCATGTAGTATCTAAACCTATCAAGTAGTATCTAAACCTATCATTTAGTATCTAAACCTATCATGTAGTATCTAAACCTATCATGTAGTGTCTAAAACTATCATGTAGTATCTAAACCTATCATGTAGTATCTAAACCTATCATGTAGTGTCTAAACCTGTCATGTAGAGTCTAAACCTATCATGTAGAATCTAAACCTATCATGTAGAATCTAAACCTATCATGTAGTATCTAAACCTATCATGTAGTATCTAAACCTATCATGTAGTATCTAAACCTATCATGTAGTATCTAAACCTATCATGTAGAATCTAAACCTATCATGTAGAATCTAAACCTATCATGTAGTATCTAAACCTATCATGTAGTATCTAAACCTATCATGTAGAATCTAAACCTATCATGTAGAATCTAAACCTATCATGTAGAATCTAAACCTATCATGTAGAATCTAAACCTATCGTGTAGAATCTAAACCTATCGTGTAGAATCCAAACCTATCGTGTAGTATCTAAACCTATCGTGTAGTATCTAAACCTATCGTGTAGTATCTAAACCTATCGTGTAGTGTCTAAACCTATCGTGTAGTATCTAAACCTATCGTGTAGTATCTAAACCTATCAAGTAGTATCTAAACCTATCATTTAGTATCTAAACCTATCATGTAGTATCTAAACCTATCATGTAGTGTCTAAAACTATCATGTAGTATCTAAACCTATCATGTAGTATCTAAACCTATCATGTAGTGTCTAAACCTATCATGTAGAGTCTAAACCTATCATGTAGAATCTAAACCTATCATGTAGAATCTAAACCTATCATGTAGAATCTAAACCTATCATGTAGAATCTAAACCTATCATGTAGTATCTAAACCTATCATGTAGTATCTAAACCTATCATGTAGTATCTAAACCTATCATGTAGTATCTAAACCTATCATGTAGTATCTAAACCTATCATGTAGTGTCTAAACCTATCATGTAGTATCTAAACCTATCATGTAGTATCTAAACCTATCATGTAGAATCTAAACCTATCATGTAGAATCTAAACCTATCATGTAGTATCTAAACCTATCATGTAGTATCTAAACCTATCATTTAGAATCTAAACCTATCATGTAGAATCTAAACCTATCATGTAGAATCTAAACCTATCGTGTAGAATCTAAACCTATCGTGTAGAATCTAAACCTATCGTGTAGTATCTAAACCTATCGTGTAGTATCTAAACCTATCGTGTAGTATCTAAACCTATCGTGTAGTATCTAAACCTATCGTGTAGAATCTAAACCTATCATGTAGAATCTAAACCTATCATGTAGTATCTAAACCTATCATGTAGTATCTAAACCTATCATGTAGAATCTAAACCTATCATGTAGAATCTAAACCTATCATGTAGAATCTAAACCTATCGTGTAGAATCTAAACCTATCGTGTAGAATCTAAACCTATCGTGTAGTATCTAAACCTATCGTGTAGTATCTAAACCTATCGTGTAGTATCTAAACCAATCGTGTAGTATCTAAACCAATCGTGTAGTGTCTAAACCTATCGTGTAGTATCTAAACCTATCATGTAGTATCTAAACCTATCATGTAGAATCTAAACCTATCATGTAGAATCTAAACCTATCATGTAGTATCTAAACCTATCATGTAGTACCTAAACCTATCATGTAGTACCTAAACCTATCATGTACTATCTAAACCTATCATGTAGTATCTAAACCTATCATGTAGTATCTAAACCTATCATGTAGTATCTAAACCTATCATGTAGTTTCTAAACCTATCATGTAGTATCTAAACCTATCATGTAGTATCTAAACCTATCATGTAGTATCTAAACCTATCATGTAGTATCTAAACCTATCATGTAGTATCTAAACCTGTCATGTAGTATCTAAACCTGTCATGTAGTATCTAAACCTGTCATGTAGTATCTAAACCTATCATGTAGTGTCTAAACCTATCATGTAGTGTCTAAACCTATCATGTAGTGTCTAAACCTATCATGTAGTGTCTAAACCTGTCATGTAGTATCTAAACCTATCATGTAGTATCTAAACCTATCATGTAGTATCTAAACCTATCATGTAGTATCTAAACCTATCATGTAGTATCTAAACCTATCTTGTAGTGTCTAAACCTATCATGTAGAATCTAAACCTATCATGTAGAATCTAAACCTATCATGTAGAATCAAAACCTATCATGTAGAATCTAAACCTATCATGTAGTATCTAAACCTATCATGTAGTATCTAAACCTATCATGTAGTATCTAAACCTATCATGTAGTGTCTAACCTATCATGTAGTGTCTAAACCTATCGTGTAGTATCTAAACCTATCGTGTAGTATCTAAACCTATCGTGTAGAATCTAAACCTATCGTGTAGAATCTAAACCTATCGTGTAGAATCTAAACCTATCGTGTAGTATCTAAAGCTATCATGTAGTATCTAAACCTATCATGTAGAATCTAAACCTATCATGTAGAATCTAAACCTATGATGTAGAATCTAAACCTTTCATGTAGTATCTAAACCTATCATGTAGTTTCTAAACCTATCATGTAGTATCTAAACCTATCATGAAGTATCTAAACCTATCATGTAGTATCTAAACCTATCATGTAGTATCTAAACCTATCATGTAGTATCTAAACCTATCATGTAGTATCTAAACCTATCATGTAGTATCTAAACCTATCATTTAGTATCTAAACCTATCACGTAGTATCTAAACCTATCACGTAGTGTCTAAAACTATCACGTAGTATCTAAACCTATCATGTAGTATCTAAACCTATCATTTAGTGTCTAAACCTATCATGTAGAATCTAAACCTATCATGTAGAATCTAAACCTATCATGTAGAATCTAAACCTATCATGTAGAATCTAAACCTATCATGTAGTATCTAAACCTATCATGTAGTCTCTAAACCTATCATGTAGTGTCTAAACCTATCATGTAGTGTCTAAACCTATCATGTAGTGTCTAAACCTTTCATGTAGTATCTAAACCTATCATGTAGTATCTAAACCTATCATGTAGTATCTAAACCTATCATGTAGTGTCTAAACCTATCATGTAGTGTCTAAACCTGTCATGTAGTATCTAAACCTATCATGTAGTATCTAAACCTATCATGTAGTATCTAAACCTATCATGTAGTATCTAAACCTATCATTTAGTGTCTAACCTATCAAGGTGTATCTAAACCTATCATGTAGAATCTAAACCTATCATGTAGAATCTAAACCTATCATGTAGAATCTAAAACTATCATGTAGTATCTAAACCTATCATGTAGTATCTAAACCTATCATGTAGAATCTAAACCTATCATGTAGAATCTAAACTTTTCATGTAGAATCTAAACCTATCATGTAGATTCTAAACCTATCATGTAGAATCTAAACCTATCATGTAGTATCTAAACCTATCATGTAGTATCTAAACCTATCATGTAGTATCTAAACCTATCATGTAGTATCTAAACCTATCATGTAGTATCTAAACCTATCATGTAGTATCTAAACCTATCATGTAGTATCTAAACCTATCATGTAGTATCTAAACCTATCATGTAGTATCTAAACCTATCATGTAGTATCTAAACCAATCGTGTAGTGTCTAAACCTATCGTGTAGTATCTAAACCTATCATGTAGTATCTAAACCTATCATGTAGAATCTAAACCTATCATGTAGAATCTAAACCTATCATGTAGTATCTAAACCTATCATGTAGTACCTAAACCTATCATGTAGTACCTAAACCTATCATGTACTATCTAAACCTATCATGTAGTATCTAAACCTATCATGTAGTATCTAAACCTATCATGTAGTATCTAAACCTATCATGTAGTTTCTAAACCTATCATGTAGTATCTAAACCTATCATGTAGTATCTAAACCTATCATGTAGTATCTAAACCTATCATGTAGTATCTAAACCTATCATGTAGTATCTAAACCTGTCATGTAGTATCTAAACCTGTCATGTAGTATCTAAACCTGTCATGTAGTATCTAAACCTATCATGTAGTGTCTAAACCTATCATGTAGTGTCTAAACCTATCATGTAGTGTCTAAACCTATCATGTAGTGTCTAAACCTGTCATGTAGTATCTAAACCTATCATGTAGTATCTAAACCTATCATGTAGTATCTAAACCTATCATGTAGTATCTAAACCTATCATGTAGTATCTAAACCTATCTTGTAGTGTCTAAACCTATCATGTAGAATCTAAACCTATCATGTAGAATCTAAACCTATCATGTAGAATCAAAACCTATCATGTAGAATCTAAACCTATCATGTAGTATCTAAACCTATCATGTAGTATCTAAACCTATCATGTAGTATCTAAACCTATCATGTAGTGTCTAACCTATCATGTAGTGTCTAAACCTATCGTGTAGTATCTAAACCTATCGTGTAGTATCTAAACCTATCGTGTAGAATCTAAACCTATCGTGTAGAATCTAAACCTATCGTGTAGAATCTAAACCTATCGTGTAGTATCTAAAGCTATCATGTAGTATCTAAACCTATCATGTAGAATCTAAACCTATCATGTAGAATCTAAACCTATGATGTAGAATCTAAACCTTTCATGTAGTATCTAAACCTATCATGTAGTTTCTAAACCTATCATGTAGTATCTAAACCTATCATGAAGTATCTAAACCTATCATGTAGTATCTAAACCTATCATGTAGTATCTAAACCTATCATGTAGTATCTAAACCTATCATGTAGTATCTAAACCTATCATGTAGTATCTAAACCTATCATTTAGTATCTAAACCTATCACGTAGTATCTAAACCTATCACGTAGTGTCTAAAACTATCACGTAGTATCTAAACCTATCATGTAGTATCTAAACCTATCATTTAGTGTCTAAACCTATCATGTAGAATCTAAACCTATCATGTAGAATCTAAACCTATCATGTAGAATCTAAACCTATCATGTAGAATCTAAACCTATCATGTAGTATCTAAACCTATCATGTAGTCTCTAAACCTATCATGTAGTGTCTAAACCTATCATGTAGTGTCTAAACCTATCATGTAGTGTCTAAACCTTTCATGTAGTATCTAAACCTATCATGTAGTATCTAAACCTATCATGTAGTATCTAAACCTATCATGTAGTGTCTAAACCTATCATGTAGTGTCTAAACCTGTCATGTAGTATCTAAACCTATCATGTAGTATCTAAACCTATCATGTAGTATCTAAACCTATCATGTAGTATCTAAACCTATCATTTAGTGTCTAACCTATCAAGGTGTATCTAAACCTATCATGTAGAATCTAAACCTATCATGTAGAATCTAAACCTATCATGTAGAATCTAAAACTATCATGTAGTATCTAAACCTATCATGTAGTATCTAAACCTATCATGTAGAATCTAAACCTATCATGTAGAATCTAAACTTTTCATGTAGAATCTAAACCTATCATGTAGATTCTAAACCTATCATGTAGAATCTAAACCTATCATGTAGTATCTAAACCTATCATGTAGTATCTAAACCTATCATGTAGTATCTAAACCTATCATGTAGTATCTAAACCTATCATGTAGTATCTAAACCTATCATGTAGTATCTAAACCTATCATGTAGTATCTAAACCTATCATGTAGTATCTAAACCTATCATGTAGTATCTAAACCTATCATGTAGTATCTAAACCTATCATGTAGTATCTAAACCTATCATGTAGTATCTAAACCTATCATGTAGTATCTAAACCTATCATGTAGTATCTAAACATATCATGTAGTATCTAAACCTATCATGTAGTATCTAAACCTGTCATGTAGTATCTAAACCTGTCATGTAGTATCTAAACATATCATGTAGTGTCTATACCTATCATGTAGTGTCTAAACCTATCATGTAGTGTCTAAACCTATCATGTAGAATCAAAACCTATCATGTAGTATCTAAACCTATCATGTAGTATCTAAACCTATCATGTAGTATCTAAACCTATCATGTAGTATCTAAACCTATCATGTAGAATCTAAACCTATCATGTAGAATCTAAACCTATCATGTAGAATCTAAAACTATCATGTAGTATCTAAACCTATCATGTAGTATCTAAACCTATCATGTAGAATCTAAACCTATCATGTAGAATCTAAACTTTTCATGTAGAATCTAAACCTATCATGTAGATTCTAAACCTATCATGTAGAATCTAAACCTATCATGTAGTATCTAAACCTATCATGTAGTATCTAAACCTATCATGTAGTATCTAAACCTATCAAGTAGTATCTAAACCTATCATTTAGTATCTAAACCTATCATGTAGTATCTAAACCTATCATGTAGTGTCTAAAACTATCATGTAGTATCTAAACCTATCATGTAGTATCTAAACCTATCATGTAGTGTCTACACCTATCATGTAGAATCTAAACCTATCATGTAGTATCTAAACCTATCATGTAGTATCTAAACCTATCATGTAGAATCTAAACCTATCATGTAGAATCTAAACCTATCGTGTAGAATCTAAACCTATCGTGTAGTATCTAAACCTATCATGTAGTATCTAAACCTATCATGTAGTATCTAAACCTATCATGTAGTATCTAAACCTATCATGTAGTGTCTAAACCTATCATGTAGTGTCTAAACCTATCATGTAGTGTCTAAACCTATCATGTAGTGTCTAAACCTGTCATGTAGTGTCTAAACCTGTCATGTAGTATCTAAACCTATCATGTAGTATCTAAACCTATCATGTAGTATCTAAACCTATCATGTAGTATCTAAACCTATCATGTAGTATCTAAACCTATCACTTAGTATCTAAACCTATCACGTAGTATCTAAACCTATCACGTAGTGTCTAAAACTATCACGTAGTATCTAAACCTATCATGTAGTATCTAAACCTATCATGTAGTATCTAAACCTATCATGTAGAATCTAAACCTATCATGTAGAATCTAAACCTATCATGTAGAATCTAAACCTATCGTGTAGTATCTAAACCTATCATGTAGTATCTAAACCTATCATGTAGTATCTAAACCTATCATGTAGTATCTAAACCTATCATGTAGTGTCTAAACCTATCATGTAGTGTCTAAACCTATCATGTAGTGTCTAAACCTATCATGTAGTGTCTAAACCTGTCATGTAGTGTCTAAACCTGTCATGTAGTATCTAAACCTATCATGCAGTATCTAAACCTATCATGTAGTATCTAAACCTATCATGTAGTATCTAAACCTATCATGTAGTATCTAAACCTATCACTTAGTATCTAAACCTATCACGTAGTATCTAAACCTATCACGTAGTGTCTAAAACTATCACGTAGTATCTAAACCTATCATGTAGTATCTAAACCTATCATTTAGTGTCTAAACCTATCATGTAGAATCTAAACCTATCATGTAGAATCTAAACCTGTCATGTAGTATCTAAACATATCATGTAGTGTCTAAACCTATCATGTAGTGTCTAAACCTGTCATGTAGTGTCTAAACCTGTCATGTAGTGTCTAAACCTGTCATGTAGTGTCTAAACCTATCATGTAGTATCTAAACCTATCATGTAGTATCTAAACCTATCATGTAGTATCTAAACCTATCAAGTAGTATCTAAACCTATCATTTAGTATCTAAACCTATCATGTAGTATCTAAACCTATCATGTAGTGTCTAAAACTATCATGTAGTATCTAAACCTATCATGTAGTATCTAAACCTATCATGTAGTGTCTAAACCTATCATGTAGAATCTAAACCTATCATGTAGAATCTAAACCTATCATGTAGTATCTAAACCTATCATGTAGTATCTAAACCTATCATGTAGTATCTAAACCTATCATGTAGTATCTAAACCTATCATGTAGTATCTAAACCTATCATGTAGTATCTAAACCTATCATGTAGTATCTAAACCTATCATGTAGAATCTAAACCTATCATGTAGAATCTAAACTTTTCATGTAGAATCTAAACCTATCATGTAGAATCTAAACCTATCATGTAGAATCTAAACCTATCATGTAGATATCTAAACCTATCATGTAGTATCTAAACCTATCATGTAGTATCTAAACCTATCATGTAGTATCTAAACCTATCATGTAGTATCTAAACCTATCATGTAGTATCTAAACCTATCATGTAGTATCTAAACCTATCATGTAGTACCTAAACCTATCATGTAGTATCTAAACCTATCATGTAGTATCTAAACCTATCATGTAGTATCTAAACCTATCATGTAGTATCTAAACCTATCATGTAGTATCTAAACCTATCATGTCATGTCTAAACCTATCATGTAGTATCTAAACCTATCATGTAGAATCTAAACCTATCGTGTAGAATCAAAACCTATCGTGTAGTATCTAAACCTATCGTGTAGTATCTAAACCTATCGTGTAGTATCTAAACCTATCATGTAGTATCTAAACCTATCATGTAGTATCTAAACCTATCATGTAGTATCTAAACCTATCATGTAGTGTCTAAACCTATCATGTAGTGTCTAAACCTATCATGTAGTGTCTAAACCTATCATGTAGTGTCTAAACCTGTCATGTAGTGTCTAAACCTGTCATGTAGTATCTAAACCTATCATGTAGTATCTAAACCTATCATGTACTATCTAAACCTATCATGTAGTATCTAAACCTATCATGTAGTATCAAAAACCTATCATTTAGTATCTAAACCTATCACGTAGTATCTAAACCTATCACGTAGTGTCTAAAACTATCACGTAGTATCTAAACCTATCATGTAGTATCTAAACCTATCATTTAGTGTCTAAACCTATCATGTAGAATCTAAACCTATCATGTAGAATCTAAACCTATCATGTAGAATCTAAACCTATCATGTAGAATCTAAACCTATCATGTAGTATCTAAACCTATCATGTAGTCTCTAAACCTATCATGTAGTGTCTAAACCTATCATGTAGAATCTAAACCTATCATGTAGAATCTAAACTTTTCATGTAGAATCTAAACCTATCATGTAGATTCTAAACCTATCATGTAGTATCTAAACCTATCATGTAGTATCTAAACCTATCATGTAGTATCTAAACCTATCATGTAGTATCTAAACCTATCATGTAGTATCTAAACCTATCATGTAGTATCTAAACCTATCATGTAGTATCTAAACCTATCATGTAGTATCTAAACCTATCATGTAGTATCTAAACCTATCATGTAGTATCTAAACCTATCATGTAGTATCTAAACCTATCATGTAGTATCTAAACCTATCATGTAGTATCTAAACCTATCATGTAGTATCTAAACCTATCATGTAGTATCTAAACATATCATGTAGTATCTAAACCTATCATGTAGTATCTAAACCTGTCATGTAGTATCTAAACCTGTCATGTAGTATCTAAACATATCATGTAGTGTCTATACCTATCATGTAGTGTCTAAACCTATCATGTAGTATCTAAACCTATCATGTAGTATCTAAACCTATCATGTAGTATCTAAACCTATCATGTAGTATCTAAACCTATCATGTAGTATCTAAACCTATCATGTAGTATCTAAACCTATCATGTAGTATCTAAACCTATCATGTAGTATCTAAACCTATCATGTAGTATCTAAACCTATCATGTAGTATCTAAACATATCATGTAGTATCTAAACCTATCATGTAGTATCTAAACCTGTCATGTAGTATCTAAACCTGTCATGTAGTATCTAAACATATCATGTAGTGTCTATACCTATCATGTAGTGTCTAAACCTATCATGTAGTGTCTAAACCTATCATGTAGTGTCTAAACCTGTCATGTAGTATCTAAACCTATCATGTAGTATCTAAACCTAACATGTAGTATCTAAACCTATCATGTAGTATCTAAACCTATCAAGTAGTATCTAAACCTATCATTTAGTATCTAAACCTATCATGTAGTATCTAAACCTATCATGTAGTGTCTAAAACTATCATGTAGTATCTAAACCTATCATGTAGTATCTAAACCTATCATGTAGTCTCTAAACCTATCATGTAGTGTCTAAACCTATCATGTAGTGTCTAAACCTATCATGTAGTGTCTAAACCTGTCATGTAGTATCTAAACCTATCATGTAGTATCTAAACCTATCATGTAGTATCTAAACCTATCATGTAGTATCTAAACCTATCATGTAGTATCTAAACCTATCATGTAGTATCTAAACCTATCATGTAGTATCTAAACCTATCATGTAGTATCTAAACCTATCATGTAGTATCTAAACCTATCATGTAGTATCTAAACCTATCATGTAGTATCTAAACCTATCATGTAGTATCTAAACCTATCATGTAGTATCTAAACATATCATGTAGTATCTAAACCTATCATGTAGTATCTAAACCTGTCATGTAGTATCTAAACCTGTCATGTAGTATCTAAACATATCATGTAGTGTCTATACCTATCATGTAGTGTCTAAACCTATCATGTAGTGTCTAAACCTATCATGTAGTGTCTAAACCTGTCATGTAGTATCTAAACCTATCATGTAGTATCTAAACCTAACATGTAGTATCTAAACCTATCATGTAGTATCTAAACCTATCAAGTAGTATCTAAACCTATCATTTAGTATCTAAACCTATCATGTAGTATCTAAACCTATCATGTAGTGTCTAAAACTATCATGTAGTATCTAAACCTATCATGTAGTATCTAAACCTATCATGTAGTGTCTAAACCTGTCATGTAGAGTCTAAACCTATCATGTAGAATCTAAACCTATCATGTAGAATCTAAACCTATCATGTAGTATCTAAACCTATCATGTAGTATCTAAACCTATCATGTAGTATCTAAACCTATCATGTAGTATCTAAACCTATCATGTAGAATCTAAACCTATCATGTAGAATCTAAACCTATCATGTAGTATCTAAACCTATCATGTAGTATCTAAACCTATCATGTAGAATCTAAACCTATCATGTAGAATCTAAACCTATCATGTAGAATCTAAACCTATCATGTAGAATCTAAACCTATCGTGTAGAATCTAAACCTATCGTGTAGAATCCAAACCTATCGTGTAGTATCTAAACCTATCGTGTAGTATCTAAACCTATCGTGTAGTATCTAAACCTATCGTGTAGTGTCTAAACCTATCGTGTAGTATCTAAACCTATCGTGTAGTATCTAAACCTATCAAGTAGTATCTAAACCTATCATTTAGTATCTAAACCTATCATGTAGTATCTAAACCTATCATGTAGTGTCTAAAACTATCATGTAGTATCTAAACCTATCATGTAGTATCTAAACCTATCATGTAGTGTCTAAACCTATCATGTAGAGTCTAAACCTATCATGTAGAATCTAAACCTATCATGTAGAATCTAAACCTATCATGTAGAATCTAAACCTATCATGTAGAATCTAAACCTATCATGTAGTATCTAAACCTATCATGTAGTATCTAAACCTATCATGTAGTATCTAAACCTATCATGTAGTATCTAAACCTATCATGTAGTATCTAAACCTATCATGTAGTGTCTAAACCTATCATGTAGTATCTAAACCTATCATGTAGTATCTAAACCTATCATGTAGAATCTAAACCTATCATGTAGAATCTAAACCTATCATGTAGTATCTAAACCTATCATGTAGTATCTAAACCTATCATTTAGAATCTAAACCTATCATGTAGAATCTAAACCTATCATGTAGAATCTAAACCTATCGTGTAGAATCTAAACCTATCGTGTAGAATCTAAACCTATCGTGTAGTATCTAAACCTATCGTGTAGTATCTAAACCTATCGTGTAGTATCTAAACCTATCGTGTAGTATCTAAACCTATCGTGTAGAATCTAAACCTATCATGTAGAATCTAAACCTATCATGTAGTATCTAAACCTATCATGTAGTATCTAAACCTATCATGTAGAATCTAAACCTATCATGTAGAATCTAAACCTATCATGTAGAATCTAAACCTATCGTGTAGAATCTAAACCTATCGTGTAGAATCTAAACCTATCGTGTAGTATCTAAACCTATCGTGTAGTATCTAAACCTATCGTGTAGTATCTAAACCAATCGTGTAGTATCTAAACCAATCGTGTAGTGTCTAAACCTATCGTGTAGTATCTAAACCTATCATGTAGTATCTAAACCTATCATGTAGAATCTAAACCTATCATGTAGAATCTAAACCTATCATGTAGTATCTAAACCTATCATGTAGTACCTAAACCTATCATGTAGTACCTAAACCTATCATGTACTATCTAAACCTATCATGTAGTATCTAAACCTATCATGTAGTATCTAAACCTATCATGTAGTATCTAAACCTATCATGTAGTTTCTAAACCTATCATGTAGTATCTAAACCTATCATGTAGTATCTAAACCTATCATGTAGTATCTAAACCTATCATGTAGTATCTAAACCTATCATGTAGTATCTAAACCTGTCATGTAGTATCTAAACCTGTCATGTAGTATCTAAACCTGTCATGTAGTATCTAAACCTATCATGTAGTGTCTAAACCTATCATGTAGTGTCTAAACCTATCATGTAGTGTCTAAACCTATCATGTAGTGTCTAAACCTGTCATGTAGTATCTAAACCTATCATGTAGTATCTAAACCTATCATGTAGTATCTAAACCTATCATGTAGTATCTAAACCTATCATGTAGTATCTAAACCTATCTTGTAGTGTCTAAACCTATCATGTAGAATCTAAACCTATCATGTAGAATCTAAACCTATCATGTAGAATCAAAACCTATCATGTAGAATCTAAACCTATCATGTAGTATCTAAACCTATCATGTAGTATCTAAACCTATCATGTAGTATCTAAACCTATCATGTAGTGTCTAACCTATCATGTAGTGTCTAAACCTATCGTGTAGTATCTAAACCTATCGTGTAGTATCTAAACCTATCGTGTAGAATCTAAACCTATCGTGTAGAATCTAAACCTATCGTGTAGAATCTAAACCTATCGTGTAGTATCTAAAGCTATCATGTAGTATCTAAACCTATCATGTAGAATCTAAACCTATCATGTAGAATCTAAACCTATGATGTAGAATCTAAACCTTTCATGTAGTATCTAAACCTATCATGTAGTTTCTAAACCTATCATGTAGTATCTAAACCTATCATGAAGTATCTAAACCTATCATGTAGTATCTAAACCTATCATGTAGTATCTAAACCTATCATGTAGTATCTAAACCTATCATGTAGTATCTAAACCTATCATGTAGTATCTAAACCTATCATTTAGTATCTAAACCTATCACGTAGTATCTAAACCTATCACGTAGTGTCTAAAACTATCACGTAGTATCTAAACCTATCATGTAGTATCTAAACCTATCATTTAGTGTCTAAACCTATCATGTAGAATCTAAACCTATCATGTAGAATCTAAACCTATCATGTAGAATCTAAACCTATCATGTAGAATCTAAACCTATCATGTAGTATCTAAACCTATCATGTAGTCTCTAAACCTATCATGTAGTGTCTAAACCTATCATGTAGTGTCTAAACCTATCATGTAGTGTCTAAACCTTTCATGTAGTATCTAAACCTATCATGTAGTATCTAAACCTATCATGTAGTATCTAAACCTATCATGTAGTGTCTAAACCTATCATGTAGTGTCTAAACCTGTCATGTAGTATCTAAACCTATCATGTAGTATCTAAACCTATCATGTAGTATCTAAACCTATCATGTAGTATCTAAACCTATCATTTAGTGTCTAACCTATCAAGGTGTATCTAAACCTATCATGTAGAATCTAAACCTATCATGTAGAATCTAAACCTATCATGTAGAATCTAAAACTATCATGTAGTATCTAAACCTATCATGTAGTATCTAAACCTATCATGTAGAATCTAAACCTATCATGTAGAATCTAAACTTTTCATGTAGAATCTAAACCTATCATGTAGATTCTAAACCTATCATGTAGAATCTAAACCTATCATGTAGTATCTAAACCTATCATGTAGTATCTAAACCTATCATGTAGTATCTAAACCTAGCATGTAGTATCTAAACCTATCATGTAGTATCTAAACCTATCATGTAGTATCTAAACCTATCATGTAGTATCTAAACCTATCATGTAGTATCTAAACCTATCATGTAGTATCTAAACCTATCATGTAGTATCTAAACCTATCATGTAGTATCTAAACCTATCATGTAGTATCTAAACCTATCATGTAGTATCTAAACCTATCATGTAGTATCTAAACATATCATGTAGTATCTAAACCTATCATGTAGTATCTAAACCTGTCATGTAGTATCTAAACCTGTCATGTAGTATCTAAACATATCATGTAGTGTCTATACCTATCATGTAGTGTCTAAACCTATCATGTAGTGTCTAAACCTATCATGTAGAATCAAAACCTATCATGTAGTATCTAAACCTATCATGTAGTATCTAAACCTATCATGTAGTATCTAAACCTATCATGTAGTATCTAAACCTATCATGTAGAATCTAAACCTATCATGTAGAATCTAAACCTATCATGTAGAATCTAAAACTATCATGTAGTATCTAAACCTATCATGTAGTATCTAAACCTATCATGTAGAATCTAAACCTATCATGTAGAATCTAAACTTTTCATGTAGAATCTAAACCTATCATGTAGATTCTAAACCTATCATGTAGAATCTAAACCTATCATGTAGTATCTAAACCTATCATGTAGTATCTAAACCTATCATGTAGTATCTAAACCTATCAAGTAGTATCTAAACCTATCATTTAGTATCTAAACCTATCATGTAGTATCTAAACCTATCATGTAGTGTCTAAAACTATCATGTAGTATCTAAACCTATCATGTAGTATCTAAACCTATCATGTAGTGTCTACACCTATCATGTAGAATCTAAACCTATCATGTAGTATCTAAACCTATCATGTAGTATCTAAACCTATCATGTAGAATCTAAACCTATCATGTAGAATCTAAACCTATCGTGTAGAATCTAAACCTATCGTGTAGTATCTAAACCTATCATGTAGTATCTAAACCTATCATGTAGTATCTAAACCTATCATGTAGTATCTAAACCTATCATGTAGTGTCTAAACCTATCATGTAGTGTCTAAACCTATCATGTAGTGTCTAAACCTATCATGTAGTGTCTAAACCTGTCATGTAGTGTCTAAACCTGTCATGTAGTATCTAAACCTATCATGTAGTATCTAAACCTATCATGTAGTATCTAAACCTATCATGTAGTATCTAAACCTATCATGTAGTATCTAAACCTATCACTTAGTATCTAAACCTATCACGTAGTATCTAAACCTATCACGTAGTGTCTAAAACTATCACGTAGTATCTAAACCTATCATGTAGTATCTAAACCTATCATGTAGTATCTAAACCTATCATGTAGAATCTAAACCTATCATGTAGAATCTAAACCTATCATGTAGAATCTAAACCTATCGTGTAGTATCTAAACCTATCATGTAGTATCTAAACCTATCATGTAGTATCTAAACCTATCATGTAGTATCTAAACCTATCATGTAGTGTCTAAACCTATCATGTAGTGTCTAAACCTATCATGTAGTGTCTAAACCTATCATGTAGTGTCTAAACCTGTCATGTAGTGTCTAAACCTGTCATGTAGTATCTAAACCTATCATGCAGTATCTAAACCTATCATGTAGTATCTAAACCTATCATGTAGTATCTAAACCTATCATGTAGTATCTAAACCTATCACTTAGTATCTAAACCTATCACGTAGTATCTAAACCTATCACGTAGTGTCTAAAACTATCACGTAGTATCTAAACCTATCATGTAGTATCTAAACCTATCATTTAGTGTCTAAACCTATCATGTAGAATCTAAACCTATCATGTAGAATCTAAACCTGTCATGTAGTATCTAAACATATCATGTAGTGTCTAAACCTATCATGTAGTGTCTAAACCTGTCATGTAGTGTCTAAACCTGTCATGTAGTGTCTAAACCTGTCATGTAGTGTCTAAACCTATCATGTAGTATCTAAACCTATCATGTAGTATCTAAACCTATCATGTAGTATCTAAACCTATCAAGTAGTATCTAAACCTATCATTTAGTATCTAAACCTATCATGTAGTATCTAAACCTATCATGTAGTGTCTAAAACTATCATGTAGTATCTAAACCTATCATGTAGTATCTAAACCTATCATGTAGTGTCTAAACCTATCATGTAGAATCTAAACCTATCATGTAGAATCTAAACCTATCATGTAGTATCTAAACCTATCATGTAGTATCTAAACCTATCATGTAGTATCTAAACCTATCATGTAGTATCTAAACCTATCATGTAGTATCTAAACCTATCATGTAGTATCTAAACCTATCATGTAGTACCTAAACCTATCATGTAGTATCTAAACCTATCATGTAGTATCTAAACCTATCATGTAGTATCTAAACCTATCATGTAGTATCTAAACCTATCATGTAGTATCTAAACCTATCATGTCATGTCTAAACCTATCATGTAGTATCTAAACCTATCATGTAGAATCTAAACCTATCGTGTAGAATCAAAACCTATCGTGTAGTATCTAAACCTATCGTGTAGTATCTAAACCTATCGTGTAGTATCTAAACCTATCATGTAGTATCTAAACCTATCATGTAGTATCTAAACCTATCATGTAGTATCTAAACCTATCATGTAGTGTCTAAACCTATCATGTAGTGTCTAAACCTATCATGTAGTGTCTAAACCTATCATGTAGTGTCTAAACCTGTCATGTAGTGTCTAAACCTGTCATGTAGTATCTAAACCTATCATGTAGTATCTAAACCTATCATGTACTATCTAAACCTATCATGTAGTATCTAAACCTATCATGTAGTATCAAAAACCTATCATTTAGTATCTAAACCTATCACGTAGTATCTAAACCTATCACGTAGTGTCTAAAACTATCACGTAGTATCTAAACCTATCATGTAGTATCTAAACCTATCATTTAGTGTCTAAACCTATCATGTAGAATCTAAACCTATCATGTAGAATCTAAACCTATCATGTAGAATCTAAACCTATCATGTAGAATCTAAACCTATCATGTAGTATCTAAACCTATCATGTAGTCTCTAAACCTATCATGTAGTGTCTAAACCTATCATGTAGAATCTAAACCTATCATGTAGAATCTAAACTTTTCATGTAGAATCTAAACCTATCATGTAGATTCTAAACCTATCATGTAGTATCTAAACCTATCATGTAGTATCTAAACCTATCATGTAGTATCTAAACCTATCATGTAGTATCTAAACCTATCATGTAGTATCTAAACCTATCATGTAGTATCTAAACCTATCTTGTAGTGTCTAAACCTATCATGTAGAATCTAAACCTATCATGTAGAATCTAAACCTATCATGTAGAATCAAAACCTATCATGTAGAATCTAAACCTATCATGTAGTATCTAAACCTATCATGTAGTATCTAAACCTATCATGTAGTATCTAAACCTATCATGTAGTGTCTAACCTATCATGTAGTGTCTAAACCTATCGTGTAGTATCTAAACCTATCGTGTAGTATCTAAACCTATCGTGTAGAATCTAAACCTATCGTGTAGAATCTAAACCTATCGTGTAGAATCTAAACCTATCGTGTAGTATCTAAAGCTATCATGTAGTATCTAAACCTATCATGTAGAATCTAAACCTATCATGTAGAATCTAAACCTATGATGTAGAATCTAAACCTTTCATGTAGTATCTGAAAACCTATCATGTAGTTTCTAAACCTATCATGTAGTATCTAAACCTATCATGAAGTATCTAAACCTATCATGTAGTATCTAAACCTATCATGTAGTATCTAAACCTATCATGTAGTATCTAAACCTATCGTGTAGTATCTAAACCTATCGTGTAGAATCTAAACCTATCGTGTAGAATCTAAACCTATCGTGTAGAATCTAAACCTATCGTGTAGTATCTAAAGCTATCATGTAGTATCTAAACCTATCATGTAGAATCTAAACCTATCATGTAGAATCTAAACCTATGATGTAGAATCTAAACCTTTCATGTAGTATCTGAAAACCTATCATGTAGTTTCTAAACCTATCATGTAGTATCTAAACCTATCATGAAGTATCTAAACCTATCATGTAGTATCTAAACCTATCATGTAGTATCTAAACCTATCATGTAGTATCTAAACCTATCATGTAGTATCTAAACCTATCATGTAGTATCTAAACCTATCATTTAGTATCTAAACCTATCACGTAGTATCTAAACCTATCACGTAGTGTCTAAAACTATCACGTAGTATCTAAACCTATCATGTAGTATCTAAACCTATCATTTAGTGTCTAAACCTATCATGTAGAATCTAAACCTATCATGTAGAATCTAAACCTATCATGTAGAATCTAAACCTATCATGTAGTGTCTAAACCTATCATGTAGTGTCTAAACCTATCATGTAGTGTCTAAACCTTTCATGTAGTATCTAAACCTATCATGTAGTATCTAAACCTATCATGTAGTATCTAAACCTATCATGTAGTGTCTAAACCTATCATGTAGTGTCTAAACCTGTCATGTAGTATCTAAACCTATCATGTAGTATCTAAACCTATCATGTAGTATCTAAACCTATCATGTAGTATCTAAACCTATCATTTAGTGTCTAACCTATCAAGGTGTATCTAAACCTATCATGTAGAATCTAAACCTATCATGTAGAATCTAAACCTATCATGTAGAATCTAAAACTATCATGTAGTATCTAAACCTATCATGTAGTATCTAAACCTATCATGTAGATTCTAAACCTATCATGTAGAATCTAAACTTTTCATGTAGAATCTAAACCTATCATGTAGATTCTAAACCTATCATGTAGAATCTAAACCTATCATGTAGTATCTAAACCTATCATGTAGTATCTAAACCTATCATGTAGTATCTAAACCTATCATGTAGTATCTAAACCTATCATGTAGTATCTAAACCTATCATGTAGTATCTAAACCTATCATGTAGTATCTAAACCTATCATGTAGTATCTAAACCTATCATGTAGTATCTAAACCTATCATGTAGTATCTAAACCTATCATGTAGTATCTAAACCTATCATGTAGTATCTAAACCTATCATGTAGTATCTAAACCTATCATGTAGTATCTAAACATATCATGTAGTATCTAAACCTATCATGTAGTATCTAAACCTGTCATGTAGTATCTAAACCTGTCATGTAGTATCTAAACATATCATGTAGTGTCTATACCTATCATGTAGTGTCTAAACCTATCATGTAGTGTCTAAACCTATCATGTAGAATCAAAACCTATCATGTAGTATCTAAACCTATCATGTAGTATCTAAACCTATCATGTAGTATCTAAACCTATCATGTAGTATCTAAACCTATCATGTAGAATCTAAACCTATCATGTAGAATCTAAACCTATCATGTAGAATCTAAAACTATCATGTAGTATCTAAACCTATCATGTAGTATCTAAACCTATCATGTAGAATCTAAACCTATCATGTAGAATCTAAACTTTTCATGTAGAATCTAAACCTATCATGTAGATTCTAAACCTATCATGTAGAATCTAAACCTATCATGTAGTATCTAAACCTATCATGTAGTATCTAAACCTATCATGTAGTATCTAAACCTATCAAGTAGTATCTAAACCTATCATTTAGTATCTAAACCTATCATGTAGTATCTAAACCTATCATGTAGTGTCTAAAACTATCATGTAGTATCTAAACCTATCATGTAGTATCTAAACCTATCATGTAGTGTCTACACCTATCATGTAGAATCTAAACCTATCATGTAGTATCTAAACCTATCATGTAGTATCTAAACCTATCATGTAGAATCTAAACCTATCATGTAGAATCTAAACCTATCGTGTAGAATCTAAACCTATCGTGTAGTATCTAAACCTATCATGTAGTATCTAAACCTATCATGTAGTATCTAAACCTATCATGTAGTATCTAAACCTATCATGTAGTGTCTAAACCTATCATGTAGTGTCTAAACCTATCATGTAGTGTCTAAACCTATCATGTAGTGTCTAAACCTGTCATGTAGTGTCTAAACCTGTCATGTAGTATCTAAACCTATCATGTAGTATCTAAACCTATCATGTAGTATCTAAACCTATCATGTAGTATCTAAACCTATCATGTAGTATCTAAACCTATCACTTAGTATCTAAACCTATCACGTAGTATCTAAACCTATCACGTAGTGTCTAAAACTATCACGTAGTATCTAAACCTATCATGTAGTATCTAAACCTATCATGTAGTATCTACACCTATCATGTAGAATCTAAACCTATCATGTAGAATCTAAACCTATCATGTAGAATCTAAACCTATCGTGTAGTATCTAAACCTATCATGTAGTATCTAAACCTATCATGTAGTATCTAAACCTATCATGTAGTATCTAAACCTATCATGTAGTGTCTAAACCTATCATGTAGTGTCTAAACCTATCATGTAGTGTCTAAACCTATCATGTAGTGTCTAAACCTGTCATGTAGTGTCTAAACCTGTCATGTAGTATCTAAACCTATCATGCAGTATCTAAACCTATCATGTAGTATCTAAACCTATCATGTAGTATCTAAACCTATCATGTAGTATCTAAACCTATCACTTAGTATCTAAACCTATCACGTAGTATCTAAACCTATCACGTAGTGTCTAAAACTATCACGTAGTATCTAAACCTATCATGTAGTATCTAAACCTATCATTTAGTGTCTAAACCTATCATGTAGAATCTAAACCTATCATGTAGAATCTAAACCTGTCATGTAGTATCTAAACATATCATGTAGTGTCTAAACCTATCATGTAGTGTCTAAACCTGTCATGTAGTGTCTAAACCTGTCATGTAGTGTCTAAACCTGTCATGTAGTGTCTAAACCTATCATGTAGTATCTAAACCTATCATGTAGTATCTAAACCTATCATGTAGTATCTAAACCTATCAAGTAGTATCTAAACCTATCATTTAGTATCTAAACCTATCATGTAGTATCTAAACCTATCATGTAGTGTCTAAAACTATCATGTAGTATCTAAACCTATCATGTAGTATCTAAACCTATCATGTAGTGTCTAAACCTATCATGTAGAATCTAAACCTATCATGTAGAATCTAAACCTATCATGTAGTATCTAAACCTATCATGTAGTATCTAAACCTATCATGTAGTATCTAAACCTATCATGTAGTATCTAAACCTATCATGTAGTATCTAAACCTATCATGTAGTATCTAAACCTATCATGTAGTATCTAAACCTATCATGTAGAATCTAAACCTATCATGTAGAATCTAAACTTTTCATGTAGAATCTAAACCTATCATGTAGAATCTAAACCTATCATGTAGAATCTAAACCTATCATGTAGATATCTAAACCTATCATGTAGTATCTAAACCTATCATGTAGTATCTAAACCTATCATGTAGTATCTAAACCTATCATGTAGTATCTAAACCTATCATGTAGTATCTAAACCTATCATGTAGTATCTAAACCTATCATGTAGTACCTAAACCTATCATGTAGTATCTAAACCTATCATGTAGTATCTAAACCTATCATGTAGTATCTAAACCTATCATGTAGTATCTAAACCTATCATGTAGTATCTAAACCTATCATGTAGTATCTAAACCTATCATGTAGTATCTAAACCTATCATGTCATGTCTAAACCTATCATGTAGAATCAAAACCTATCGTGTAGTATCTAAACCTATCGTGTAGTATCTAAACCTATCGTGTAGTATCTAAACCTATCATGTAGTATCTAAACCTATCATGTAGTATCTAAACCTATCATGTAGTATCTAAACCTATCATGTAGTGTCTAAACCTATCATGTAGTGTCTAAACCTATCATGTAGTGTCTAAACCTATCATGTAGTGTCTAAACCTGTCATGTAGTGTCTAAACCTGTCATGTAGTATCTAAACCTATCATGTAGTATCTAAACCTATCATGTACTATCTAAACCTATCATGTAGTATCTAAACCTATCATGTAGTATCAAAAACCTATCATTTAGTATCTAAACCTATCACGTAGTATCTAAACCTATCACGTAGTGTCTAAAACTATCACGTAGTATCTAAACCTATCATGTAGTATCTAAACCTATCATTTAGTGTCTAAACCTATCATGTAGAATCTAAACCTATCATGTAGAATCTAAACCTATCATGTAGAATCTAAACCTATCATGTAGAATCTAAACCTATCATGTAGTATCTAAACCTATCATGTAGTCTCTAAACCTATCATGTAGTGTCTAAACCTATCATGTAGAATCTAAACCTATCATGTAGAATCTAAACTTTTCATGTAGAATCTAAACCTATCATGTAGATTCTAAACCTATCATGTAGTATCTAAACCTATCATGTAGTATCTAAACCTATCATGTAGTATCTAAACCTATCATGTAGTATCTAAACCTATCATGTAGTATCTAAACCTATCATGTAGTATCTAAACCTATCATGTAGTATCTAAACCTATCATGTAGTATCTAAACCTATCATGTAGTATCTAAACCTATCATGTAGTATCTAAACCTATCATGTAGTATCTAAACCTATCATGTAGTATCTAAACCTATCATGTAGTATCTAAACCTATCATGTAGTATCTAAACATATCATGTAGTATCTAAACCTATCATGTAGTATCTAAACCTGTCATGTAGTATCTAAACCTGTCATGTAGTATCTAAACATATCATGTAGTGTCTATACCTATCATGTAGTGTCTAAACCTATCATGTAGTATCTAAACCTATCATGTAGTATCTAAACCTATCATGTAGTATCTAAACCTATCATTTAGTATCTAAACCTATCACGTAGTATCTAAACCTATCACGTAGTGTCTAAAACTATCACGTAGTATCTAAACCTATCATGTAGTATCTAAACCTATCATTTAGTGTCTAAACCTATCATGTAGAATCTAAACCTATCATGTAGAATCTAAACCTATCATGTAGAATCTAAACCTATCATGTAGAATCTAAACCTATCATGTAGTATCTAAACCTATCATGTAGTCTCTAAACCTATCATGTAGTGTCTAAACCTATCATGTAGTGTCTAAACCTATCATGTAGTGTCTAAACCTATCATGTAGTATCTAAACCTATCATGTAGTATCTAAACCTATCATGTAGTATCTAAACCTATCATGTAGTGTCTAAACCTATCATGTAGTGTCTAAACCTGTCATGTAGTATCTAAACCTATCATGTAGTATCTAAACCTATCATGTAGTATCTAAACCTATCATGTAGTATCTAAACCTATCATTTAGTGTCTAACCTATCAAGGTGTATCTAAACCTATCATGTAGAATCTAAACCTATCATGTAGAATCTAAACCTATCATGTAGAATCTAAAACTATCATGTAGTATCTAAACCTATCATGTAGTATCTAAACCTATCATGTAGAATCTAAACCTATCATGTAGAATCTAAACTTTTCATGTAGAATCTAAACCTATCATGTAGATTCTAAACCTATCATGTAGAATCTAAACCTATCATGTAGTATCTAAACCTATCATGTAGTATCTAAACCTATCATGTAGTATCTAAACCTATCATGTAGTATCTAAACCTATCATGTAGTATCTAAACCTATCATGTAGTATCTAAACCTATCATGTAGTATCTAAACCTATCATGTAGTATCTAAACCTATCATGTAGTATCTAAACCTATCATGTAGTATCTAAACCTATCATGTAGTATCTAAACCTATCATGTAGTATCTAAACATATCATGTAGTATCTAAACCTATCATGTAGTATCTAAACCTGTCATGTAGTATCTAAACCTGTCATGTAGTATCTAAACATATCATGTAGTGTCTATACCTATCATGTAGTGTCTAAACCTATCATGTAGTGTCTAAACCTATCATGTAGTGTCTAAACCTGTCATGTAGTATCTAAACCTATCATGTAGTATCTAAACCTATCATGTAGTATCTATACCTATCAAGTAGTATCTAAACCTATCATTTAGTATCTAAACCTATCATGTAGTATCTAAACCTATCATGTAGTGTCTAAAACTATCATGTAGTATCTAAACCTATCATGTAGTATCTAAACCTATCATGTAGTGTCTACACCTATCATGTAGAATCTAAACCTATCATGTAGTATCTAAACCTATCATGTAGTATCTAAACCTATCATGTAGAATCTAAACCTATCATGTAGAATCTAAACCTATCGTGTAGAATCTAAACCTATCGTGTAGTATCTAAACCTATCATGTAGTATCTAAACCTATCATGTAGTATCTAAACCTATCATGTAGTATCTAAACCTATCATGTAGTGTCTAAACCTATCATGTAGTGTCTAAACCTATCATGTAGTGTCTAAACCTATCATGTAGTGTCTAAACCTGTCATGTAGTGTCTAAACCTGTCATGTAGTATCTAAACCTATCATGTAGTATCTAAACCTATCATGTAGTATCTAAACCTATCATGTAGTATCTAAACCTATCATGTAGTATCTAAACCTATCACTTAGTATCTAAACCTATCACGTAGTATCTAAACCTATCACGTAGTGTCTAAAACTATCACGTAGTATCTAAACCTATCATGTAGTATCTAAACCTATCATGTAGTATCTAAACCTATCATGTAGAATCTAAACCTATCATGTAGAATCTAAACCTATCATGTAGAATCTAAACCTATCGTGTAGTATCTAAACCTATCATGTAGTATCTAAACCTATCATGTAGTATCTAAACCTATCATGTAGTATCTAAACCTATCATGTAGTGTCTAAACCTATCATGTAGTGTCTAAACCTATCATGTAGTGTCTAAACCTATCATGTAGTGTCTAAACCTGTCATGTAGTGTCTAAACCTGTCATGTAGTATCTAAACCTATCATGCAGTATCTAAACCTATCATGTAGTATCTAAACCTATCATGTAGTATCTAAACCTATCATGTAGTATCTAAACCTATCACGTAGTATCTAAACCTATCATGTAGTATCTAAACCTATCATTTAGTGTCTAAACCTATCATGTAGAATCTAAACCTATCATGTAGAATCTAAACCTATCATGTAGAATCTAAACCTATCATGTAGAATCTAAACCTATCATGTAGTATCTAAACCTATCATGTAGTCTCTAAACCTATCATGTAGTGTCTAAACCTATCATGTAGAATCTAAACCTATCATGTAGAATCTAAACTTTTCATGTAGAATCTAAACCTATCATGTAGATTCTAAACCTATCATGTAGTATCTAAACCTATCATGTAGTATCTAAACCTATCATGTAGTATCTAAACCTATCATGTAGTATCTAAACCTATCATGTAGTATCTAAACCTATCATGTAGTATCTAAACCTATCATGTAGTATCTAAACCTATCATGTAGTATCTAAACCTATCATGTAGTATCTAAACCTATCATGTAGTATCTAAACCTATCATGTAGTATCTAAACCTATCATGTAGTATCTAAACCTATCATGTAGTATCTAAACCTATCATGTAGTATCTAAACCTATCATGTAGTATCTAAACCTATCATGTAGTATCTAAACCTATCATGTAGTATCTAAACCTGTCATGTAGTATCTAAACCTGTCATGTAGTATCTAAACATATCATGTAGTGTCTATACCTATCATGTAGTGTCTAAACCTATCATGTAGTATCTAAACCTATCATGTAGTATCTAAACCTATCATGTAGTATCTAAACCTATCATTTAGTATCTAAACCTATCACGTAGTATCTAAACCTATCACGTAGTGTCTAAAACTATCACGTAGTATCTAAACCTATCATGTAGTATCTAAACCTATCATTTAGTGTCTAAACCTATCATGTAGAATCTAAACCTATCATGTAGAATCTAAACCTATCATGTAGAATCTAAACCTATCATGTAGAATCTAAACCTATCATGTAGTATCTAAACCTATCATGTAGTCTCTAAACCTATCATGTAGTGTCTAAACCTATCATGTAGTGTCTAAACCTATCATGTAGTGTCTAAACCTATCATGTAGTATCTAAACCTATCATGTAGTATCTAAACCTATCATGTAGTATCTAAACCTATCATGTAGTGTCTAAACCTATCATGTAGTGTCTAAACCTGTCATGTAGTATCTAAACCTATCATGTAGTATCTAAACCTATCATGTAGTATCTAAACCTATCATGTAGTATCTAAACCTATCATTTAGTGTCTAACCTATCAAGGTGTATCTAAACCTATCATGTAGAATCTAAACCTATCATGTAGAATCTAAACCTATCATGTAGAATCTAAAACTATCATGTAGTATCTAAACCTATCATGTAGTATCTAAACCTATCATGTAGAATCTAAACCTATCATGTAGAATCTAAACTTTTCATGTAGAATCTAAACCTATCATGTAGATTCTAAACCTATCATGTAGAATCTAAACCTATCATGTAGTATCTAAACCTATCATGTAGTATCTAAACCTATCATGTAGTATCTAAACCTATCATGTAGTATCTAAACCTATCATGTAGTATCTAAACCTATCATGTAGTATCTAAACCTATCATGTAGTATCTAAACCTATCATGTAGTATCTAAACCTATCATGTAGTATCTAAACCTATCATGTAGTATCTAAACCTATCATGTAGTATCTAAACCTATCATGTAGTATCTAAACATATCATGTAGTATCTAAACCTATCATGTAGTATCTAAACCTGTCATGTAGTATCTAAACCTGTCATGTAGTATCTAAACATATCATGTAGTGTCTATACCTATCATGTAGTGTCTAAACCTATCATGTAGTGTCTAAACCTATCATGTAGTGTCTAAACCTGTCATGTAGTATCTAAACCTATCATGTAGTATCTAAACCTAACATGTAGTATCTAAACCTATCATGTAGTATCTAAACCTATCAAGTAGTATCTAAACCTATCATTTAGTATCTAAACCTATCATGTAGTATCTAAACCTATCATGTAGTGTCTAAAACTATCATGTAGTATCTAAACCTATCATGTAGTATCTAAACCTATCATGTAGTGTCTAAACCTATCATGTAGAGTCTAAACATATCATGTAGAATCTAAACCTATCATGTAGAATCTAAACCTATCATGTAGTATCTAAACCTATCATGTAGTATCTAAACCTATCATGTAGTATCTAAACCTATCATGTAGTGTCTAAACATATCATGTAGTGTCTAAACCTATCATGAAGTATCTAAACCTATCATGTAGTATCTAAACCTATCATGTAGAATCTAAACCTATCATGTAGAATCTAAACCTATCATGTAGTATCTAAACCTATCATGTAGTATCTAAACCTATCATGTAGAATCTAAACCTATCATGTAGAATCTAAACCTATCATGTAGAATCTAAACCTATCATGTAGAATCTAAACCTATCGTGTAGAATCTAAACCTATCGTGTAGAATCCAAACCTATCGTGTAGTATCTAAACCTATCGTGTAGTATCTAAACCTATCGTGTAGTATCTAAACCTATCGTGTAGTGTCTAAACCTATCGTGTAGTATCTAAACCTATCGTGTAGTATCTAAACCTATCATGTAGAATCTAAACCTATCATGTAGAATCTAAACCTATCATGTAGAATCTAAACCTATCATGTAGTATCTAAACCTATCATGTAGTACCTAAACCTATCATGTAGTATCTAAACCTATCATGTAGTATCTAAACCTATCATGTAGTATCTAAACCTATCGTGTAGTTTCTAAACCTATCATGTAGTATCTAAACCTATCATGTAGTATCTAAACATATCATGTAGTATCTAAACCTATCATGTAGTATCTAAACCTGTCATGTAGTATCTAAACCTGTCATGTAGTATCTAAACATATCATGTAGTGTCTATACCTATCATGTAGTGTCTAAACCTATCATGTAGTGTCTAAACCTGTCATGTAGTATCTAAACCTATCATGTAGTATCTAAACCTAACATGTAGTATCTAAACCTATCAAGTAGTATCTAAACCTATCATTTAGTATCTAAACCTATCATGTAGTATCTAAACCTATCATGTAGTGTCTAAAACTATCATGTAGTATCTAAACCTATCATGTAGTATCTAAACCTATCATGTAGTGTCTAAACCTATCATGTAGAGTCTAAACCTATCATGTAGAATCTAAACCTATCATGTAGAATCTAAACCTATCATGTAGAATCTAAACCTATCATGTAGAATCTAAACCTATCATGTAGTATCTAAACCTATCATGTAGTATCTAAACCTATCATGTAGTATCTAAACCTATCATGTAGTATCTAAACCTATCATGTAGTATCTAAACCTATCATGTAGTGTCTAAACCTATCATGTAGTATCTAAACCTATCATGTAGTATCTAAACCTATCATGTAGAATCTAAACCTATCATGTAGAATCTAAACCTATCATGTAGTATCTAAACCTATCATGTAGTATCTAAACCTATCATGTAGAATCTAAACCTATCATGTAGAATCTAAACCTATCATGTAGAATCTAAACCTATCGTGTAGAATCTAAACCTATCGTGTAGAATCTAAACCTATCGTGTAGTATCTAAACCTATCGTGTAGTATCTAAACCTATCGTGTAGTATCTAAACCTATCGTGTAGTATCTAAACCTATCGTGTAGAATCTAAACCTATCATGTAGAATCTAAACCTATCATGTAGTATCTAAACCTATCATGTAGTATCTAAACCTATCATGTAGAATCTAAACCTATCATGTAGAATCTAAACCTATCATATAGAATCTAAACCTATCGTGTAGAATCTAAACCTATCGTGTAGAATCTAAACCTATCGTGTAGTATCTAAACCTATCATGTAGTATCTAAACCTATCGTGTAGTATCTAAACCAATCGTGTAGTATCTAAACCAATCGTGTAGTGTCTAAACCTATCGTGTAGTATCTAAACCTATCATGTAGTATCTAAACCTATCATGTAGAATCTAAACCTATCATGTAGAATCTAAACCTATCATGTAGTATCTAAACCTATCATGTAGTACCTAAACCTATCATGTAGTACCTAAACCTATCATGTACTATCTAAACCTATCATGTAGTATCTAAACCTATCATGTAGTATCTAAACCTATCATGTAGTATCTAAACCTATCATGTAGTTTCTAAACCTATCATGTAGTATCTAAACCTATCATGTAGTATCTAAACCTATCATGTAGTATCTAAACCTATCATGTAGTATCTAAACCTATCATGTAGTATCTAAACCTGTCATGTAGTATCTAAACCTGTCATGTAGTATCTAAACCTGTCATGTAGTATCTAAACCTATCATGTAGTGTCTAAACCTATCATGTAGTGTCTAAACCTATCATGTAGTGTCTAAACCTATCATGTAGTGTCTAAACCTGTCATGTAGTATCTAAACCTATCATGTAGTATCTAAACCTATCATGTAGTATCTAAACCTATCATGTAGTATCTAAACCTATCATGTAGTATCTAAACCTATCTTGTAGTGTCTAAACCTATCATGTAGAATCTAAACCTATCATGTAGAATCTAAACCTATCATGTAGAATCAAAACCTATCATGTAGAATCTAAACCTATCATGTAGTATCTAAACCTATCATGTAGTATCTAAACCTATCATGTAGTATCTAAACCTATCATGTAGTGTCTAAACCTATCATGTAGTGTCTAAACCTATCGTGTAGTATCTAAACCTATCGTGTAGTATCTAAACCTATCGTGTAGAATCTAAACCTATCGTGTAGAATCTAAACCTATCGTGTAGAATCTAAACCTATCGTGTAGTATCTAAAGCTATCATGTAGTATCTAAACCTATCATGTAGAATCTAAACCTATCATGTAGAATCTAAACCTATCATGTAGAATCTAAACCTTTCATGTAGTATCTAAACCTATCATGTAGTTTCTAAACCTATCATGTAGTATCTAAACCTATCATGAAGTATCTAAACCTATCATGTAGTATCTAAACCTATCATGTAGTATCTAAACCTATCATGTAGTATCTAAACCTATCATGTAGTATCTAAACCTACCATGTAGTATCTAAACCTATCATGTAGTATCTAAACCTATCATGTAGTATCTAAACCTATCATGTAGTATCTAAACCTATCATGTAGTATCTAAACCTATCATGTAGTATCTAAAGCTCTCATGTAGTATCTAAACCTGTCATGTAGTCTCTAAACATATCATGTAGTCTATAAACCTATCATGTAGTGTCTAAACCTATCATGTAGTGTCTAAACCTATCATGTAGTGTCTAAACCTGTCATGTAGTATCTAAACCTGTCATGTAGTATCTAAACATTTCATGTAGTCTCTAAACCTATCATGTAGTGTCTAAACCTATCATGTAGTGTCTAAACCTATCATGTAGTGTCTAAACCTGTCATGTAGTATCTAAACCTATCATGTAGTATCTAAACCTATCATGTAGTATCTAAACCTATCATGTAGTATCTAAACCTATCAAGTAGTATCTAAACCAATCATTTAGTATCTTAACCTATCATGTAGTATCTAAACCTATCATGTAGTGTCTAAAACTATCATGTAGTATCTAAACCTATCATGTAGTATCTAAACCTATCATGTAGTGTCTAAACCTGTCATGTAGAGTCTAAACCTATCATGTAGAATCTAAACCTATCATGTAGAATCTAAACCTATCATGTAGTATCTAAACCTATCATGTAGTATCTAAACCTATCATGTAGTATCTAAACCTATCATGTAGTGTCTAAACCTATCATGTAGTGTCTAAACCTATCATGTAGTATCTAAACCTATCATGTAGAATCTAAACCTATCATGTAGTGTCTAAACCTATCATGTAGTATCTAAACCTATCATGTAGAATCTAAACCTATCATGTAGAATCTAAACCTATCATGTAGTATCTAAACCTATCATGTAGTATCTAAACCTATCATGTAGAATCTAAACCTATCATGTAGAATCTAAACCTATCATGTAGAATCTAAACCTATCATGTAGAATCTAAACCTATCGTGTAGAATCTAAACCTATCGTGTAGAATCCAAACCTATCGTGTAGTATCTAAACCTATCGTGTAGTATCTAAACCTATCGTGTAGTATCTAAACCTATCATGTAGTATCTAAACCTATCATGTAGTTTCTAAACCTATCATGTAGTATCTAAACCTATCATGTAGTATCTAAACATATCATGTAGTATCTAAACCTATCATGTAGTATCTAAACCTGTCATGTAGTGTCTAAACCTGTCATGTAGTATCTAAACCTATCATGTAGTATCTAAACCTAACATGTAGTATCTAAACCTATCAAGTAGTATCTAAACCTATCATTTAGTATCTAAACCTATCATGTAGTATCTAAACCTATCATGTAGTGTCTAAAACTATCATGTAGTATCTAAACCTATCATGTAGTATCTAAACCTATCATGTAGTGTCTAAACCTATCATGTAGAGTCTAAACCTATCATGTAGAATCTAAACCTATCATGTAGAATCTAAACCTATCATGTAGAATCTAAACCTATCATGTAGTATCTAAACCTATCATGTAGTGTCTAAAACTATCATGTAGTATCTAAACCTATCATGTAGTATCTAAACCTATCATGTAGTATCTAAACCTATCATGTAGTGTCTAAACCTATCATGTAGTATCTAAACCTATCATGTAGTATCTAAACCTATCATGTAGAATCTAAACCTATCATGTAGAATCTAAACCTATCATGTAGTATCTAAACCTATCATGTAGTATCTAAACCTATCATGTAGAATCTAAACCTATCATGTAGAATCTAAACCTATCATGTAGAATCTAAACCTATCGTGTAGAATCTAAACCTATCGTGTAGAATCTAAACCTATCGTGTAGTATCTAAACCTATCGTGTAGTATCTAAACCTATCGTGTAGTATCTAAACCTATCGTGTAGTATCTAAACCTATCGTGTAGAATCTAAACCTATCATGTAGAATCTAAACCTATCATGTAGTATCTAAACCTATCATGTAGTATCTAAACCTATCATGTAGAATCTAGACCTATCATGTAGAATCTAAACCTATCATGTAGAATCTAAACCTATCGTGTAGAATCTAAACCTATCGTGTAGAATCTAAACCTATCGTGTAGTATCTAAACCTATCGTGTAGTATCTAAACCTATCGTGTAGTATCTAAACCAATCGTGTAGTATCTAAACCAATCGTGTAGTGTCTAAACCTATCGTGTAGTATCTAAACCTATCATGTAGTATCTAAACCTATCATGTAGAATCTAAACCTATCATGTAGAATCTAAACCTATCATGTAGTATCTAAACCTATCATGTAGTACCTAAACCTATCATGTAGTACCTAAACCTATCATGTAGTATCTAAACCTATCATGTAGTATCTAAACCTATCATGTAGTGTCTAAACCTATCATGTAGTGTCTAAACCTATCATGTAGTATCTAAACCTATCATGTAGTATCTAAACCTATCATGTAGAATCTAAACCTATCATGTAGAATCTAAACCTATCATGTAGAATCTAAACCTATCATGTAGAATCTAAACCTATCATGTAGAATCTAAACCTATCGTGTAGAATCTAAACCTATCGTGTAGAATCCAAACATATAGTGTAGTATCTAAACCTATCGTGTAGTATCTAAACCTATCGTGTAGTATCTAAACCTATCGTGTAGTGTCTAAACCTATCGTGTAGTATCTAAACCTATCGTGTAGTATCTAAACCTATCATGTAGAATCTAAACCTATCATGTAGTATCTAAACCTATCATGTAGTACCTAAACCTATCATGTACTATCTAAACCTATCATGTAGTATCTAAACCTATCATGTAGTATCTAAACCTATCATGTAGTATCTAAACCTATCGTGTAGTTTCTAAACCTATCATGTAGTATCTAAACCTATCATGTAGTATCTAAACATATCATGTAGTATCTAAACCTATCATGTAGTATCTAAACCTGTCATGTAGTATCTAAACCTGTCATGTAGTATCTAAACATATCATGTAGTGTCTATACCTATCGTGTAGTGTCTAAACCTATCATGTAGTGTCTAAACCTGTCATGTAGTATCTAAACCTATCATGTAGTATCTAAACCTAACATGTAGTATCTAAACCTATCAAGTAGTATCTAAACCTATCATTTAGTATCTAAACCTATCATGTAGTATCTAAACCTATCATGTAGTGTCTAAAACTATCATGTAGTATCTAAACCTATCATGTAGTATCTAAACCTATCATGTAGTGTCTAAACCTATCATGTAGAGTCTAAACCTATCATGTAGAATCTAAACCTATCATGTAGAATCTAAACCTATCATGTAGAATCTAAACCTATCATGTAGAATCTAAACCTATCATGTAGTATCTAAACCTATCATGTAGTATCTAAACCTATCATGTAGTATCTAAACCTATCATGTAGTATCTAAACCTATCATGTAGTATCTAAACCTATCATGTAGTGTCTAAACCTATCATGTAGTATCTAAACCTATCATGTAGTATCTAAACCTATCATGTAGAATCTAAACCTATCATGTAGAATCTAAACCTATCATGTAGAATCTAAACCTATCGTGTAGAATCTAAACCTATCGTGTAGAATCTAAACCTATCGTGTAGTATCTAAACCTATCGTGTAGTATCTAAACCTATCGTGTAGTATCTAAACCTATCGTGTAGTATCTAAACCTATCGTGTAGAATCTAAACCTATCATGTAGAATCTAAACCTATCATGTAGTATCTAAACCTATCATGTAGTATCTAAACCTATCATGTAGAATCTAAACCTATCATGTAGAATCTAAACCTATCATGTAGAATCTAAACCTATCGTGTAGAATCTAAACCTATCGTGTAGAATCTAAACCTATCATGTAGAATCTAAACCTATCATGTAGTATCTAAACCTATCATGTAGTATCTAAACCTATCATGTAGTGTCTAAACCTATCATGTAGTATCTAAACCTATCATGTAGTATCTAAACCTATCATGTAGAATCTAAACCTATCATGTAGAATCTAAACCTATCATGTAGTATCTAAACCTATCATGTAGTACCTAAACCTATCATGTAGTACCTAAACCTATCATGTACTATCTAAACCTATCATGTAGTATCTAAACCTATCATGTAGTATCTAAACCTATCATGTAGTATCTAAACCTATCATGTAGTTTCTAAACCTATCATGTAGTATCTAAACCTATCATGTAGTATCTAAACCTATCATGTAGTATCTAAACCTATCATGTAGTATCTAAACCTATCATGTAGTATCTAAACCTGTCATGTAGTATCTAAACCTGTCATGTAGTATCTAAACCTGTCATGTAGTATCTAAACCTATCATGTAGTGTCTAAACCTATCATGTAGTGTCTAAACCTATCATGTAGTGTCTAAACCTATCATGTAGTGTCTAAACCTGTCATGTAGTATCTAAACCTATCATGTAGTATCTAAACCTATCATGTAGTATCTAAACCTATCATGTAGTATCTAAACCTATCATGTAGTATCTAAACCTATCTTGTAGTGTCTAAACCTATCATGTAGAATCTAAACCTATCATGTAGAATCTAAACCTATCATGTAGAATCAAAACCTATCATGTAGAATCTAAACCTATCATGTAGTATCTAAACCTATCATGTAGTATCTAAACCTATCATGTAGTATCTAAACCTATCATGTAGTGTCTAAACCTATCATGTAGTGTCTAAACCTATCGTGTAGTATCTAAACCTATCGTGTAGTATCTAAACCTATCGTGTAGAATCTAAACCTATCGTGTAGAATCTAAACCTATCGTGTAGAATCTAAACCTATCGTGTAGTATCTAAAGCTATCATGTAGTATCTAAACCTATCATGTAGAATCTAAACCTATCATGTAGAATCTAAACCTATCATGTAGAATCTAAACCTTTCATGTAGTATCTAAACCTATCATGTAGTTTCTAAACCTATCATGTAGTATCTAAACCTATCATGAAGTATCTAAACCTATCATGTAGTATCTAAACCTATCATGTAGTATCTAAACCTATCATGTAGTATCTAAACCTATCATGTAGTATCTAAACCTATCATGTAGTGTCTAAACCTATCATGTAGTATCTAAACCTATCATGTAGTATCTAAACCTATCATGTAGTATCTAAACCTATCATGTAGTATCTAAACCTATCATGTAGTATCTAAAGCTCTCATGTAGTATCTAAACCTGTCATGTAGTCTCTAAACATATCATGTAGTCTCTAAACCTATCATGTAGTGTCTAAACCTATCATGTAGTGTCTAAACCTATCATGTAGTGTCTAAACCTGTCATGTAGTATCTAAACCTGTCATGTAGTATCTAAACATTTCATGTAGTCTCTAAACCTATCATGTAGTGTCTAAACCTATCATTTAGTGTCTAAACCTATCATGTAGTGTCTAAACCTGTCATGTAGTATCTAAACCTATCATGTAGTATCTAAACCTATCATGTAGTATCTAAACCTATCATGTAGTATCTAAACCTATCATGTAGTATCTAAACCTATCATGTAGTATCTAAACCTATCATGTAGTATCTAAACCTATCATGTAGTATCTAAACCTATCATGTAGTATCTAAACCTATCATGTAGTATCTAAACCTATCATGTAGTATCTAAACCTATCATGTAGTATCTAAACCTATCATGTAGTATCTAAACATATCATGTAGTATCTAAACCTATCATGTAGTATCTAAACCTGTCATGTAGTATCTAAACTTGTCATGTAGTATCTAAACATATCATGTAGTGTCTATACCTATCATGTAGTGTCTAAACCTATCATGTAGTGTCTAAACCTATCATGTAGTGTCTAAACCTGTCATGTAGTATCTAAACCTATCATGTAGTATCTAAACCTAACATGTAGTATCTAAACCTATCATGTAGTATCTAAACCTATCAAGTAGTATCTAAACCAATCATTTAGTATCTTAACCTATCATGTAGTATCTAAACCTATCATGTAGTGTCTAAAACTATCATGTAGTATCTAAACCTATCATGTAGTATCTAAACCTATCATGTAGTGTCTAAACCTGTCATGTAGAGTCTAAACCTATCATGTAGAATCTAAACCTATCATGTAGAATCTAAACCTATCATGTAGTATCTAAACCTATCATGTAGTATCTAAACCTATCATGTAGTATCTAAACCTATCATGTAGTGTCTAAACCTATCATGTAGTGTCTAAACCTATCATGTAGTATCTAAACCTATCATGTAGTATCTAAACCTATCATGTAGAATCTAAACCTATCATGTAGAATCTAAACCTATCATGTAGTATCTAAACCTATCATGTAGTATCTAAACCTATCATGTAGAATCTAAACCTATCATGTAGAATCTAAACCTATCATGTAGAATCTAAACCTATCATGTAGAATCTAAACCTATCGTGTAGAATCTAAACCTATCGTGTAGAATCCAAACCTATCGTGTAGTATCTAAACCTATCGTGTAGTATCTAAACCTATCGTGTAGTATCTAAACCTATCGTGTAGTGTCTAAACCTATCGTGTATTATCTAAACCTATCGTGTAGTATCTAAACCTATCATGTAGAAGCTAAACCTATCATGTAGAATCTAAACCTATCATGTAGTATCTAGACCTATCATGTAGTACCTAAACCTATCATGTACTATCTAAACCTATCATGTAGTATCTAAACCTATCATGTAGTATCTAAACCTATCATGTAGTATCTAAACCTATCATGTAGTTTCTAAACCTATCATGTAGTATCTAAACCTATCATGTAGTATCTAAACATATCATGTAGTATCTAAACCTATCATGTAGTATCTAAACCTGTCATGTAGTATCTAAACCTGTCATGTAGTATCTAAACATATCATGTAGTGTCTAAACCTAACATGTAGTATCTAAACCTATCAAGTAGTATCTAAACCTATCATTTAGTATCTAAACCTATCATGTAGTATCTAAGCCTATCATGTAGTATCTAAACCTATCATGTAGTACCTAAACCTATCATGTACTATCTAAACCTATCATGTAGTATCTAAACCTATCATGTAGTATCTAAACCTATCATGTAGTTTCTAAACCTATCATGTAGTATCTAAACCTATCATGTAGTATCTAAACATATCATGTAGTATCTAAACCTATCATGTAGTATCTAAACCTGTCATGTAGTGTCTAAACCTGTCATGTAGTATCTAAACCTATCATGTAGTATCTAAACCTAACATGTAGTATCTAAACCTATCAAGTAGTATCTAAACCTAACATTTAGTATCTAAACCTATCATGTAGTATCTAAACCTATCATGTAGTGTCTAAAACTATCATGTAGTATCTAAACCTATCATGTAGTATCTAAACCTATCATGTAGTGTCTAAACCTATCATGTAGTATCTAAACCTATCATGTAGTATCTAAACCTATCATGTAGAATCTAAACCTATCATGTAGAATCTAAACCTATCATGTAGTATCTAAACCTATCATGTAGTATCTAAACCTATCATGTAGAATCTAAACCTATCATGTAGAATCTAAACCTATCATGTAGAATCTAAACCTATCGTGTAGAATCTAAACCTATCGTGTAGAATCTAAACCTATCGTGTAGTATCTAAACCTATCGTGTAGTATCTAAACCTATCGTGTAGTATCTAAACCTATCGTGTAGTATCTAAACCTATCGTGTAGAATCTAAACCTATCATGTAGAATCTAAACCTATCATGTAGTATCTAAACCTATCATGTAGTATCTAAACCTATCATGTAGAATCTAGACCTATCATGTAGAATCTAAACCTATAATGTAGAATCTAAACCTATCGTGTAGAATCTAAACCTATCGTGTAGAATCTAAACCTATCGTGTAGTATCTAAACCTATCGTGTAGTATCTAAACCTATCGTGTAGTATCTAAACCAATCGTGTAGTATCTAAACCAATCGTGTAGTGTCTAAACCTATCGTGTAGTATCTAAACCTATCATGTAGTATCTAAACCTATCATGTAGAATCTAAACCTATCATGTAGAATCTAAACCTATCATGTAGTATCTAAACCTATCATGTAGTACCTAAACCTATCATGTAGTACCTAAACCTATCATGTAGTATCTAAACCTATCATGTAGTATCTAAACCTATCATGTAGTGTCTAAACCTATCATGTAGTGTCTAAACCTATCATGTAGTATCTAAACCTATCATGTAGTATCTAAACCTATCATGTAGAATCTAAACCTATCATGTAGAATCTAAACCTATCATGTAGAATCTAAACCTATCATGTAGAATCTAAACCTATCATGTAGAATCTAAACCTATCGTGTAGAATCTAAACCTATCGTGTAGAATCCAAACATATAGTGTAGTATCTAAACCTATCGTGTAGTATCTAAACCTATCGTGTAGTATCTAAACCTATCGTGTAGTGTCTAAACCTATCGTGTAGTATCTAAACCTATCGTGTAGTATCTAAACCTATCATGTAGAATCTAAACCTATCATGTAGTATCTAAACCTATCATGTAGTACCTAAACCTATCATGTACTATCTAAACCTATCATGTAGTATCTAAACCTATCATGTAGTATCTAAACCTATCATGTAGTATCTAAACCTATCGTGTAGTTTCTAAACCTATCATGTAGTATCTAAACCTATCATGTAGTATCTAAACATATCATGTAGTATCTAAACCTATCATGTAGTATCTAAACCTGTCATGTAGTATCTAAACCTGTCATGTAGTATCTAAACATATCATGTAGTGTCTATACCTATCATGTAGTGTCTAAACCTATCATGTAGTGTCTAAACCTGTCATGTAGTATCTAAACCTATCATGTAGTATCTAAACCTAACATGTAGTATCTAAACCTATCAAGTAGTATCTAAACCTATCATTTAGTATCTAAACCTATCATGTAGTATCTAAACCTATCATGTAGTGTCTAAAACTATCATGTAGTATCTAAACCTATCATGTAGTATCTAAACCTATCATGTAGTGTCTAAACCTATCATGTAGAGTCTAAACCTATCATGTAGAATCTAAACCTATCATGTAGAATCTAAACCTATCATGTAGAATCTAAACCTATCATGTAGAATCTAAACCTATCATGTAGTATCTAAACCTATCATGTAGTATCTAAACCTATCATGTAGTATCTAAACCTATCATGTAGTATCTAAACCTATCATGTAGTATCTAAACCTATCATGTAGTGTCTAAACCTATCATGTAGTATCTAAACCTATCATGTAGTATCTAAACCTATCATGTAGAATCTAAACCTATCATGTAGAATCTAAACCTATCATGTAGTATCTAAACCTATCATGTAGTATCTAAACCTATCATGTAGAATCTAAACCTATCATGTAGAATCTAAACCTATCATGTAGAATCTAAACCTATCGTGTAGAATCTAAACCTATCGTGTAGAATCTAAACCTATCGTGTAGTATCTAAACCTATCGTGTAGTATCTAAACCTATCGTGTAGTATCTAAACCTATCGTGTAGTATCTAAACCTATCGTGTAGAATCTAAACCTATCATGTAGAATCTAAACCTATCATGTAGTATCTAAACCTATCATGTAGTATCTAAACCTATCATGTAGAATCTAAACCTATCATGTAGAATCTAAAACTATCATGTAGAATCTAAACCTATCGTGTAGAATCTAAACCTATCGTGTAGAATCTAAACCTATCGTGTAGTATCTAAACCTATCGTGTAGTATCTAAACCTATCGTGTAGTATCTAAACCAATCGTGTAGTATCTAAACCAATCGTGTAGTGTCTAAACCTATCGTGTAGTATCTAAACCTATCATGTAGTATCTAAACCTATCATGTAGAATCTAAACCTATCATGCAGAATCTAAACCTATCATGTAGTATCTAAACCTATCATGTAGTACCTAAACCTATCATGTAGTACCTAAACCTATCATGTACTATCTAAACCTATCATGTAGTATCTAAACATATCATGTAGTATCTAAACCTATCATGTAGTATCTAAACCTATCATGTAGTTTCTAAACCTATCATGTAGTATCTAAACCTATCATGTAGTATCTAAACCTATCATGTAGTATCTAAACCTATCATGTAGTATCTAAACCTATCATGTAGTATCTAAACCTGTCATGTAGTATCTAAACCTGTCATGTAGTATCTAAACCTGTCATGTAGTATCTAAACCTATCATGTAGTGTCTAAACCTATCATGTAGTGTCTAAACCTGTCATGTAGTATCTAAACCTATCATGTAGTATCTAAACCTATCATGTAGTATCTAAACCTATCATGTAGAATCTAAACCTATCATGTAGAATCTAAACCTATCATGTAGAATCTAAACCTATCGTGTAGAATCTAAACCTATCGTGTAGAATCTAAACCTATCGTGTAGTATCTAAACCTATCGTGTAGTATCTAAACCTATCGTGTAGTATCTAAACCTATCGTGTAGTATCTAAACCTATCGTGTAGAATCTAAACCTATCATGTAGAATCTAAACCTATCATGTAGTATCTAAACCTATCATGTAGTATCTAAACCTATCATGTAGAATCTAGACCTATCATGTAGAATCTAAACCTATCATGTAGAATCTAAACCTATCGTGTAGAATCTAAACCTATCGTGTAGAATCTAAACCTATCGTGTAGTATCTAAACCTATCGTGTAGTATCTAAACCTATCGTGTAGTATCTAAACCAATCGTGTAGTATCTAAACCAATCGTGTAGTGTCTAAACCTATCGTGTAGTATCTAAACCTATCATGTAGTATCTAAACCTATCATGTAGAATCTAAACCTATCATGTAGAATCTAAACCTATCATGTAGTATCTAAACCTATCATGTAGTACCTAAACCTATCATGTAGTACCTAAACCTATCATGTAGTATCTAAACCTATCATGTAGTATCTAAACCTATCATGTAGTGTCTAAACCTATCATGTAGTGTCTAAACCTATCATGTAGTATCTAAACCTATCATGTAGTATCTAAACCTATCATGTAGAATCTAAACCTATCATGTAGAATCTAAACCTATCATGTAGTATCTAAACCTATCATGTAGTATCTAAACCTATCATGTAGAATCTAAACCTATCATGTAGAATCTAAACCTATCATGTAGAATCTAAACCTATCATGTAGAATCTAAACCTATCGTGTAGAATCTAAACCTATCGTGTAGAATCCAAACATATAGTGTAGTATCTAAACCTATCGTGTAGTATCTAAACCTATCGTGTAGTATCTAAACCTATCGTGTAGTGTCTAAACCTATCGTGTAGTATCTAAACCTATCGTGTAGTATCTAAACCTATCATGTAGAATCTAAACCTATCATGTAGTATCTAAACCTATCATGTAGTACCTAAACCTATCATGTACTATCTAAACCTATCATGTAGTATCTAAACCTATCATGTAGTATCTAAACCTATCATGTAGTATCTAAACCTATCGTGTAGTTTCTAAACCTATCATGTAGTATCTAAACCTATCATGTAGTATCTAAACATATCATGTAGTATCTAAACCTATCATGTAGTATCTAAACCTGTCATGTAGTATCTAAACCTGTCATGTAGTATCTAAACATATCATGTAGTGTCTATACCTATCATGTAGTGTCTAAACCTATCATGTAGTGTCTAAACCTGTCATATAGTATCTAAACCTATCATGTAGTATCTAAACCTAACATGTAGTATCTAAACCTATCAAGTAGTATCTAAACCTATCATTTAGTATCTAAACCTATCATGTAGTATCTAAACCTATCATGTAGTGTCTAAAACTATCATGTAGTATCTAAACCTATCATGTAGTATCTAAACCTATCATGTAGTGTCTAAACCTATCATGTAGAGTCTAAACCTATCATGTAGAATCTAAACCTATCATGTAGAATCTAAACCTATCATGTAGAATCTAAACCTATCATGTAGAATCTAAACCTATCATGTAGTATCTAAACCTATCATGTAGTATCTAAACCTATCATGTAGTATCTAAACCTATCATGTAGTATCTAAACCTATCATGTAGTATCTAAACCTATCATGTAGTGTCTAAACCTATCATGTAGTATCTAAACCTATCATGTAGTATCTAAACCTATCATGTAGAATCTAAACCTATCATGTAGAATCTAAACCTATCATGTAGTATCTAAACCTATCATGTAGTATCTAAACCTATCATGTAGAATCTAAACCTATCATGTAGAATCTAAACCTATCATGTAGAATCTAAACCTATCGTGTAGAATCTAAACCTATCGTGTAGAATCTAAACCTATCGTGTAGTATCTAAACCTATCGTGTAGTATCTAAACCTATCGTGTAGTATCTAAACCTATCGTGTAGAATCTAAACCTATCATGTAGAATCTAAACCTATCATGTAGTATCTAAACCTATCATGTAGTATCTAAACCTATCATGTAGAATCTAAACCTATCATGTAGAATCTAAACCTATCATGTAGAATCTAAACCTATCGTGTAGAATCTAAACCTATCGTGTAGAATCTAAACCTATCGTGTAGTATCTAAACCTATCGTGTAGTATCTAAACCTATCGTGTAGTATCTAAACCAATCGTGTAGTATCTAAACCAATCGTGTAGTGTCTAAACCTATCGTGTAGTATCTAAACCTATCATGTAGTATCTAAACCTATCATGTAGAATCTAAACCTATCATGCAGAATCTAAACCTATCATGTAGTATCTAAACCTATCATGTAGTACCTAAACCTATCATGTAGTACCTAAACCTATCATGTACTATCTAAACCTATCATGTAGTATCTAAACATATCATGTAGTATCTAAACCTATCATGTAGTATCTAAACCTATCATGTAGTTTCTAAACCTATCATGTAGTATCTAAACCTATCATGTAGTATCTAAACCTATCATGTAGTATCTAAACCTATCATGTAGTATCTAAACCTATCATGTAGTATCTAAACCTGTCATGTAGTATCTAAACCTGTCATGTAGTATCTAAACCTGTCATGTAGTATCTAAACCTATCATGTAGTATCTAAACCTGTCATGTAGTGTCTAAACCTGTCATGTAGTATCTAAACCTATCATGTAGTATCTAAACCTAACATGTAGTATCTAAACCTATCAAGTAGTATCTAAACCTATCATTTAGTATCTAAACCTATCATGTAGTATCTAAACCTATCATGTAGTGTCTAAAACTATCATGTAGTATCTAAACCTATCATGTAGTATCTAAACCTATCATGTAGTGTCTAAACCTATCATGTAGAGTCTAAACCTATCATGTAGAATCTAAACCTATCATGTAGAATCTAAACCTATCATGTAGAATCTAAACCTATCATGTAGAATCTAAACCTATCATGTAGTATCTAAACCGATCATGTAGTATCTAAACCTATCATGTAGTATCTAAACCTATCATGTAGTATCTAAACCTATCATGTAGTATCTAAACCTATCATGTAGTGTCTAAACCTATCATGTAGTATCTAAACCTATCATGTAGTATCTAAACCTATCATGTAGAATCTAAACCTATCATGTAGAATCTAAACCTATCATGTAGTATCTAAACCTATCATGTAGTATCTAAACCTATCATGTAGAATCTAAACCTATCATGTAGAATCTAAACCTATCATGTAGAATCTAAACCTATCGTGTAGAATCTAAACCTATCGTGTAGAATCTAAACCTATCGTGTAGTATCTAAACCTATCGTGTAGTATCTAAACCTATCGTGTAGTATCTAAACCTATCGTGTAGTATCTAAACCTATCGTGTAGAATCTAAACCTATCATGTAGAATCTAAACCTATCATGTAGTATCTAAACCTATCATGTAGTATCTAAACCTATCATGTAGAATCTAGACCTATCATGTAGAATCTAAACCTATCATGTAGAATCTAAACCTATCGTGTAGAATCTAAACCTATCGTGTAGAATCTAAACCTATCGTGTAGTATCTAAACCTATCGTGTAGTATCTAAACCTATCGTGTAGTATCTAAACCAATCGTGTAGTATCTAAACCAATCGTGTAGTGTCTAAACCTATCGTGTAGTATCTAAACCTATCATGTAGTATCTAAACCTATCATGTAGAATCTAAACCTATCATGTAGAATCTAAACCTATCATGTAGTATCTAAACCTATCATGTAGTACCTAAACCTATCATGTAGTACCTAAACCTATCATGTAGTATCTAAACCTATCATGTAGTATCTAAACCTATCATGTAGTGTCTAAACCTATCATGTAGTGTCTAAACCTATCATGTAGTATCTAAACCTATCATGTAGTATCTAAACCTATCATGTAGAATCTAAACCTATCATGTAGAATCTAAACCTATCATGTAGTATCTAAACCTATCATGTAGTATCTAAACCTATCATGTAGAATCTAAACCTATCATGTAGAATCTAAACCTATCATGTAGAATCTAAACCTATCATGTAGAATCTAAACCTATCGTGTAGAATCTAAACCTATCGTGTAGAATCCAAACATATAGTGTAGTATCTAAACCTATCGTGTAGTATCTAAACCTATCGTGTAGTATCTAAACCTATCGTGTAGTGTCTAAACCTATCGTGTAGTATCTAAACCTATCGTGTAGTATCTAAACCTATCATGTAGAATCTAAACCTATCATGTAGTATCTAAACCTATCATGTAGTACCTAAACCTATCATGTACTATCTAAACCTATCATGTAGTATCTAAACCTATCATGTAGTATCTAAACCTATCATGTAGTATCTAAACCTATCGTGTAGTTTCTAAACCTATCATGTAGTATCTAAACCTATCATGTAGTATCTAAACATATCATGTAGTATCTAAACCTATCATGTAGTATCTAAACCTGTCATGTAGTATCTAAACCTGTCATGTAGTATCTAAACATATCATGTAGTGTCTATACCTATCATGTAGTGTCTAAACCTATCATGTAGTGTCTAAACCTGTCATGTAGTATCTAAACCTATCATGTAGTATCTAAACCTAACATGTAGTATCTAAACCTATCAAGTAGTATCTAAACCTATCATTTAGTATCTAAACCTATCATGTAGTATCTAAACCTATCATGTAGTGTCTAAAACTATCATGTAGTATCTAAACCTATCATGTAGTATCTAAACCTATCATGTAGTGTCTAAACCTATCATGTAGAGTCTAAACCTATCATGTAGAATCTAAACCTATCATGTAGAATCTAAACCTATCATGTAGAATCTAAACCTATCATGTAGAATCTAAACCTATCATGTAGTATCTAAACCTATCATGTAGTATCTAAACCTATCATGTAGTATCTAAACCTATCATGTAGTATCTAAACCTATCATGTAGTATCTAAACCTATCATGTAGTGTCTAAACCTATCATGTAGTATCTAAACCTATCATGTAGTATCTAAACCTATCATGTAGAATCTAAACCTATCATGTAGAATCTAAACCTATCATGTAGTATCTAAACCTATCATGTAGTATCTAAACCTATCATGTAGAATCTAAACCTATCATGTAGAATCTAAACCTATCATGTAGAATCTAAACCTATCGTGTAGAATCTAAACCTATCGTGTAGAATCTAAACCTATCGTGTAGTATCTAAACCTATCGTGTAGTATCTAAACCTATCGTGTAGTATCTAAACCTATCGTGTAGTATCTAAACCTATCATGTAGAATCTAAACCTATCATGTAGTATCTAAACCTATCATGTAGTACCTAAACCTGTCATGTAGTATCTAAACCTGTCATGTAGTATCTAAACCTATCATGTAGTATCTAAACCTATCATGTAGTATCTAAACCTATCATGTAGTATCTAAACCTATCATGTAGTGTCTAAACCTATCATGTAGTATCTAAACCTATCATGTAGTATCTAAACCTATCATGTAGAATCTAAACCTATCATGTAGAATCTAAACCTATCATGTAGTATCTAAACCTATCATGTAGTATCTAAACCTATCATTTAGAATCTAAACCTATCATGTAGAATCTAAACCTATCATGTAGAATCTAAACCTATCGTGTAGAATCTAAACCTATCGTGTAGAATCTAAACCTATCGTGTAGTATCTAAACCTATCGTGTAGTATCTAAACCTATCGTGTAGTATCTAAACCTATCGTGTAGTATCTAAACCTATCGTGTAGAATCTAAACCTATCATGTAGAATCTAAACCTATCATGTAGTATCTAAACCTATCATGTAGTATCTAAACCTATCATGTAGAATCTAAACCTATCATGTAGTATCTAAACCTATCATGTAGTATCTAAACCTATCATGTAGTATCTAAACCTATCATGTAGTATCTAAACCTGTCATGTAGTATCTAAACCTGTCATGTAGTATCTAAACCTGTCATGTAGTATCTAAACCTATCATGTAGTGTCTAAACCTATCATGTAGTGTCTAAACCTATCATGTAGTGTCTAAACCTATCATGTAGTGTCTAAACCTGTCATGTAGTATCTAAACCTATCATGTAGTATCTAAACCTATCATGTAGTATCTAAACCTATCATGTAGTATCTAAACCTATCATGTAGTATCTAAACCTATCTTGTAGTGTCTAAACCTATCATGTAGAATCTAAACCTATCATGTAGAATCTAAACCTATCATGTAGAATCAAAACCTATCATGTAGAATCTAAACCTATCATGTAGTATCTAAACCTATCATGTAGTATCTAAACCTATCATGTAGTATCTAAACCTATCATGTAGTGTCTAACCTATCATGTAGTGTCTAAACCTATCGTGTAGTATCTAAACCTATCGTGTAGTATCTAAACCTATCGTGTAGAATCTAAACCTATCGTGTAGAATCTAAACCTATCGTGTAGAATCTAAACCTATCGTGTAGTATCTAAAGCTATCATGTAGTATCTAAACCTATCATGTAGAATCTAAACCTATCATGTAGAATCTAAACCTATGATGTAGAATCTAAACCTTTCATGTAGTATCTAAACCTATCATGTAGTTTCTAAACCTATCATGTAGTATCTAAACCTATCATGAAGTATCTAAACCTATCATGTAGTATCTAAACCTATCATGTAGTATCTAAACCTATCATGTAGTATCTAAACCTATCATGTAGTATCTAAACCTATCATGTAGTATCTAAACCTATCATTTAGTATCTAAACCTATCACGTAGTATCTAAACCTATCACGTAGTGTCTAAAACTATCACGTAGTATCTAAACCTATCATGTAGTATCTAAACCTATCATTTAGTGTCTAAACCTATCATGTAGAATCTAAACCTATCATGTAGAATCTAAACCTATCATGTAGAATCTAAACCTATCATGTAGAATCTAAACCTATCATGTAGTATCTAAACCTATCATGTAGTCTCTAAACCTATCATGTAGTGTCTAAACCTATCATGTAGTGTCTAAACCTATCATGTAGTGTCTAAACCTTTCATGTAGTATCTAAACCTATCATGTAGTATCTAAACCTATCATGTAGTATCTAAACCTATCATGTAGTGTCTAAACCTATCATGTAGTGTCTAAACCTGTCATGTAGTATCTAAACCTATCATGTAGTATCTAAACCTATCATGTAGTATCTAAACCTATCATGTAGTATCTAAACCTATCATTTAGTGTCTAACCTATCAAGGTGTATCTAAACCTATCATGTAGAATCTAAACCTATCATGTAGAATCTAAACCTATCATGTAGAATCTAAAACTATCATGTAGTATCTAAACCTATCATGTAGTATCTAAACCTATCATGTAGAATCTAAACCTATCATGTAGAATCTAAACTTTTCATGTAGAATCTAAACCTATCATGTAGATTCTAAACCTATCATGTAGAATCTAAACCTATCATGTAGTATCTAAACCTATCATGTAGTATCTAAACCTATCATGTAGTATCTAAACCTATCATGTAGTATCTAAACCTATCATGTAGTATCTAAACCTATCATGTAGTATCTAAACCTATCATGTAGTATCTAAACCTATCATGTAGTATCTAAACCTATCATGTAGTATCTAAACCTATCATGTAGTATCTAAACCTATCATGTAGTATCTAAACCTATCATGTAGTATCTAAACCTATCATGTAGTATCTAAACCTATCATGTAGTATCTAAACATATCATGTAGTATCTAAACCTATCATGTAGTATCTAAACCTGTCATGTAGTATCTAAACCTGTCATGTAGTATCTAAACATATCATGTAGTGTCTATACCTATCATGTAGTGTCTAAACCTATCATGTAGTGTCTAAACCTATCATGTAGAATCAAAACCTATCATGTAGTATCTAAACCTATCATGTAGTATCTAAACCTATCATGTAGTATCTAAACCTATCATGTAGTATCTAAACCTATCATGTAGAATCTAAACCTATCATGTAGAATCTAAACCTATCATGTAGAATCTAAAACTATCATGTAGTATCTAAACCTATCATGTAGTATCTAAACCTATCATGTAGAATCTAAACCTATCATGTAGAATCTAAACTTTTCATGTAGAATCTAAACCTATCATGTAGATTCTAAACCTATCATGTAGAATCTAAACCTATCATGTAGTATCTAAACCTATCATGTAGTATCTAAACCTATCATGTAGTATCTAAACCTATCAAGTAGTATCTAAACCTATCATTTAGTATCTAAACCTATCATGTAGTATCTAAACCTATCATGTAGTGTCTAAAACTATCATGTAGTATCTAAACCTATCATGTAGTATCTAAACCTATCATGTAGTGTCTACACCTATCATGTAGAATCTAAACCTATCATGTAGTATCTAAACCTATCATGTAGTATCTAAACCTATCATGTAGAATCTAAACCTATCATGTAGAATCTAAACCTATCGTGTAGAATCTAAACCTATCGTGTAGTATCTAAACCTATCATGTAGTATCTAAACCTATCATGTAGTATCTAAACCTATCATGTAGTATCTAAACCTATCATGTAGTGTCTAAACCTATCATGTAGTGTCTAAACCTATCATGTAGTGTCTAAACCTATCATGTAGTGTCTAAACCTGTCATGTAGTGTCTAAACCTGTCATGTAGTATCTAAACCTATCATGTAGTATCTAAACCTATCATGTAGTATCTAAACCTATCATGTAGTATCTAAACCTATCATGTAGTATCTAAACCTATCACTTAGTATCTAAACCTATCACGTAGTATCTAAACCTATCACGTAGTGTCTAAAACTATCACGTAGTATCTAAACCTATCATGTAGTATCTAAACCTATCATGTAGTATCTAAACCTATCATGTAGAATCTAAACCTATCATGTAGAATCTAAACCTATCATGTAGAATCTAAACCTATCGTGTAGTATCTAAACCTATCATGTAGTATCTAAACCTATCATGTAGTATCTAAACCTATCATGTAGTATCTAAACCTATCATGTAGTGTCTAAACCTATCATGTAGTGTCTAAACCTATCATGTAGTGTCTAAACCTATCATGTAGTGTCTAAACCTGTCATGTAGTGTCTAAACCTGTCATGTAGTATCTAAACCTATCATGCAGTATCTAAACCTATCATGTAGTATCTAAACCTATCATGTAGTATCTAAACCTATCATGTAGTATCTAAACCTATCACTTAGTATCTAAACCTATCACGTAGTATCTAAACCTATCACGTAGTGTCTAAAACTATCACGTAGTATCTAAACCTATCATGTAGTATCTAAACCTATCATTTAGTGTCTAAACCTATCATGTAGAATCTAAACCTATCATGTAGAATCTAAACCTGTCATGTAGTATCTAAACATATCATGTAGTGTCTAAACCTATCATGTAGTGTCTAAACCTGTCATGTAGTGTCTAAACCTGTCATGTAGTGTCTAAACCTGTCATGTAGTGTCTAAACCTATCATGTAGTATCTAAACCTATCATGTAGTATCTAAACCTATCATGTAGTATCTAAACCTATCAAGTAGTATCTAAACCTATCATTTAGTATCTAAACCTATCATGTAGTATCTAAACCTATCATGTAGTGTCTAAAACTATCATGTAGTATCTAAACCTATCATGTAGTATCTAAACCTATCATGTAGTGTCTAAACCTATCATGTAGAATCTAAACCTATCATGTAGAATCTAAACCTATCATGTAGTATCTAAACCTATCATGTAGTATCTAAACCTATCATGTAGTATCTAAACCTATCATGTAGTATCTAAACCTATCATGTAGTATCTAAACCTATCATGTAGTATCTAAACCTATCATGTAGTATCTAAACCTATCATGTAGAATCTAAACCTATCATGTAGAATCTAAACTTTTCATGTAGAATCTAAACCTATCATGTAGAATCTAAACCTATCATGTAGAATCTAAACCTATCATGTAGATATCTAAACCTATCATGTAGTATCTAAACCTATCATGTAGTATCTAAACCTATCATGTAGTATCTAAACCTATCATGTAGTATCTAAACCTATCATGTAGTATCTAAACCTATCATGTAGTATCTAAACCTATCATGTAGTACCTAAACCTATCATGTAGTATCTAAACCTATCATGTAGTATCTAAACCTATCATGTAGTATCTAAACCTATCATGTAGTATCTAAACCTATCATGTAGTATCTAAACCTATCATGTCATGTCTAAACCTATCATGTAGTATCTAAACCTATCATGTAGAATCTAAACCTATCGTGTAGAATCAAAACCTATCGTGTAGTATCTAAACCTATCGTGTAGTATCTAAACCTATCGTGTAGTATCTAAACCTATCATGTAGTATCTAAACCTATCATGTAGTATCTAAACCTATCATGTAGTATCTAAACCTATCATGTAGTGTCTAAACCTATCATGTAGTGTCTAAACCTATCATGTAGTGTCTAAACCTATCATGTAGTGTCTAAACCTGTCATGTAGTGTCTAAACCTGTCATGTAGTATCTAAACCTATCATGTAGTATCTAAACCTATCATGTACTATCTAAACCTATCATGTAGTATCTAAACCTATCATGTAGTATCAAAAACCTATCATTTAGTATCTAAACCTATCACGTAGTATCTAAACCTATCACGTAGTGTCTAAAACTATCACGTAGTATCTAAACCTATCATGTAGTATCTAAACCTATCATTTAGTGTCTAAACCTATCATGTAGAATCTAAACCTATCATGTAGAATCTAAACCTATCATGTAGAATCTAAACCTATCATGTAGAATCTAAACCTATCATGTAGTATCTAAACCTATCATGTAGTCTCTAAACCTATCATGTAGTGTCTAAACCTATCATGTAGAATCTAAACCTATCATGTAGAATCTAAACTTTTCATGTAGAATCTAAACCTATCATGTAGATTCTAAACCTATCATGTAGTATCTAAACCTATCATGTAGTATCTAAACCTATCATGTAGTATCTAAACCTATCATGTAGTATCTAAACCTATCATGTAGTATCTAAACCTATCATGTAGTATCTAAACCTATCATGTAGTATCTAAACCTATCATGTAGTATCTAAACCTATCATGTAGTATCTAAACCTATCATGTAGTATCTAAACCTATCATGTAGTATCTAAACCTATCATGTAGTATCTAAACCTATCATGTAGTATCTAAACCTATCATGTAGTATCTAAACCTATCATGTAGTATCTAAACATATCATGTAGTATCTAAACCTATCATGTAGTATCTAAACCTGTCATGTAGTATCTAAACCTGTCATGTAGTATCTAAACATATCATGTAGTGTCTATACCTATCATGTAGTGTCTAAACCTATCATGTAGTATCTAAACCTATCATGTAGTATCTAAACCTATCATGTAGTATCTAAACCTATCATTTAGTATCTAAACCTATCACGTAGTATCTAAACCTATCACGTAGTGTCTAAAACTATCACGTAGTATCTAAACCTATCATGTAGTATCTAAACCTATCATTTAGTGTCTAAACCTATCATGTAGAATCTAAACCTATCATGTAGAATCTAAACCTATCATGTAGAATCTAAACCTATCATGTAGAATCTAAACCTATCATGTAGAATCTAAACCTATCATGTAGTATCTAAACCTATCATGTAGTCTCTAAACCTATCATGTAGTGTCTAAACCTATCATGTAGTGTCTAAACCTATCATGTAGTGTCTAAACCTATCATGTAGTATCTAAACCTATCATGTAGTATCTAAACCTATCATGTAGTATCTAAACCTATCATGTAGTGTCTAAACCTATCATGTAGTGTCTAAACCTGTCATGTAGTATCTAAACCTATCATGTAGTATCTAAACCTATCATGTAGTATCTAAACCTATCATGTAGTATCTAAACCTATCATTTAGTGTCTAACCTATCAAGGTGTATCTAAACCTATCATGTAGAATCTAAACCTATCATGTAGAATCTAAACCTATCATGTAGAATCTAAAACTATCATGTAGTATCTAAACCTATCATGTAGTATCTAAACCTATCATGTAGAATCTAAACCTATCATGTAGAATCTAAACTTTTCATGTAGAATCTAAACCTATCATGTAGATTCTAAACCTATCATGTAGAATCTAAACCTATCATGTAGTATCTAAACCTATCATGTAGTATCTAAACCTATCATGTAGTATCTAAACCTATCATGTAGTATCTAAACCTATCATGTAGTATCTAAACCTATCATGTAGTATCTAAACCTATCATGTAGTATCTAAACCTATCATGTAGTATCTAAACCTATCATGTAGTATCTAAACCTATCATGTAGTATCTAAACCTATCATGTAGTATCTAAACCTATCATGTAGTATCTAAACATATCATGTAGTATCTAAACCTATCATGTAGTATCTAAACCTGTCATGTAGTATCTAAACCTGTCATGTAGTATCTAAACATATCATGTAGTGTCTATACCTATCATGTAGTGTCTAAACCTATCATGTAGTGTCTAAACCTATCATGTAGTGTCTAAACCTGTCATGTAGTATCTAAACCTATCATGTAGTATCTAAACCTAACATGTAGTATCTAAACCTATCATGTAGTATCTAAACCTATCAAGTAGTATCTAAACCTATCATTTAGTATCTAAACCTATCATGTAGTATCTAAACCTATCATGTAGTGTCTAAAACTATCATGTAGTATCTAAACCTATCATGTAGTATCTAAACCTATCATGTAGTGTCTAAACCTATCATGTAGAGTCTAAACCTATCATGTAGAATCTAAACCTATCATGTAGAATCTAAACCTATCATGTAGTATCTAAACCTATCATGTAGTATCTAAACCTATCATGTAGTATCTAAACCTATCATGTAGTGTCTAAACCTATCATGTAGTGTCTAAACCTATCATGAAGTATCTAAACCTATCATGTAGTATCTAAACCTATCATGTAGAATCTAAACCTATCATGTAGAATCTAAACCTATCATGTAGTATCTAAACCTATCATGTAGTATCTAAACCTATCATGTAGAATCTAAACCTATCATGTAGAATCTAAACCTATCATGTAGAATCTAAACCTATCATGTAGAATCTAAACCTATCGTGTAGAATCTAAACCTATCGTGTAGAATCCAAACCTATCGTGTAGTATCTAAACCTATCGTGTAGTATCTAAACCTATCGTGTAGTATCTAAACCTATCGTGTAGTGTCTAAACCTATCGTGTAGTATCTAAACCTATCGTGTAGTATCTAAACCTATCATGTAGAATCTAAACCTATCATGTAGAATCTAAACCTATCATGTAGTATCTAAACCTATCATGTAGTACCTAAACCTATCATGTACTATCTAAACCTATCATGTAGTATCTAAACCTATCATGTAGTATCTAAACCTATCATGTAGTATCTAAACCTATCGTGTAGTTTCTAAACCTATCATGTAGTATCTAAACCTATCATGTAGTATCTAAACATATCATGTAGTATCTAAACCTATCATGTAGTATCTAAACCTGTCATGTAGTATCTAAACCTGTCATGTAGTATCTAAACATATCATGTAGTGTCTATACCTATCATGTAGTGTCTAAACCTATCATGTAGTGTCTAAACCTGTCATGTAGTATCTAAACCTATCATGTAGTATCTAAACCTAACATGTAGTATCTAAACCTATCAAGTAGTATCTAAACCTATCATTTAGTATCTAAACCTATCATGTAGTATCTAAACCTATCATGTAGTGTCTAAAACTATCATGTAGTATCTAAACCTATCATGTAGTATCTAAACCTATCATGTAGTGTCTAAACCTATCATGTAGAGTCTAAACCTATCATGTAGAATCTAAACCTATCATGTAGAATCTAAACCTATCATGTAGAATCTAAACCTATCATGTAGAATCTAAACCTATCATGTAGTATCTAAACCTATCATGTAGTATCTAAACCTATCATGTAGTATCTAAACCTATCATGTAGTATCTAAACCTATCATGTAGTATCTAAACCTATCATGTAGTGTCTAAACCTATCATGTAGTATCTAAACCTATCATGTAGTATCTAAACCTATCATGTAGAATCTAAACCTATCATGTAGAATCTAAACCTATCATGTAGTATCTAAACCTATCATGTAGTATCTAAACCTATCATGTAGAATCTAAACCTATCATGTAGAATCTAAACCTATCATGTAGAATCTAAACCTATCGTGTAGAATCTAAACCTATCGTGTAGAATCTAAACCTATCGTGTAGTATCTAAACCTATCGTGTAGTATCTAAACCTATCGTGTAGTATCTAAACCTATCGTGTAGTATCTAAACCTATCGTGTAGAATCTAAACCTATCATGTAGAATCTAAACCTATCATGTAGTATCTAAACCTATCATGTAGTATCTAAACCTATCATGTAGAATCTAAACCTATCATGTAGAATCTAAACCTATCATATAGAATCTAAACCTATCGTGTAGAATCTAAACCTATCGTGTAGAATCTAAACCTATCGTGTAGTATCTAAACCTATCATGTAGTATCTAAACCTATCGTGTAGTATCTAAACCAATCGTGTAGTATCTAAACCAATCGTGTAGTGTCTAAACCTATCGTGTAGTATCTAAACCTATCATGTAGTATCTAAACCTATCATGTAGAATCTAAACCTATCATGTAGAATCTAAACCTATCATGTAGTATCTAAACCTATCATGTAGTACCTAAACCTATCATGTAGTACCTAAACCTATCATGTACTATCTAAACCTATCATGTAGTATCTAAACCTATCATGTAGTATCTAAACCTATCATGTAGTATCTAAACCTATCATGTAGTTTCTAAACCTATCATGTAGTATCTAAACCTATCATGTAGTATCTAAACCTATCATGTAGTATCTAAACCTATCATGTAGTATCTAAACCTATCATGTAGTATCTAAACCTGTCATGTAGTATCTAAACCTGTCATGTAGTATCTAAACCTGTCATGTAGTATCTAAACCTATCATGTAGTGTCTAAACCTATCATGTAGTGTCTAAACCTATCATGTAGTGTCTAAACCTATCATGTAGTGTCTAAACCTGTCATGTAGTATCTAAACCTATCATGTAGTATCTAAACCTATCATGTAGTATCTAAACCTATCATGTAGTATCTAAACCTATCATGTAGTATCTAAACCTATCTTGTAGTGTCTAAACCTATCATGTAGAATCTAAACCTATCATGTAGAATCTAAACCTATCATGTAGAATCAAAACCTATCATGTAGAATCTAAACCTATCATGTAGTATCTAAACCTATCATGTAGTATCTAAACCTATCATGTAGTATCTAAACCTATCATGTAGTGTCTAAACCTATCATGTAGTGTCTAAACCTATCGTGTAGTATCTAAACCTATCGTGTAGTATCTAAACCTATCGTGTAGAATCTAAACCTATCGTGTAGAATCTAAACCTATCGTGTAGAATCTAAACCTATCGTGTAGTATCTAAAGCTATCATGTAGTATCTAAACCTATCATGTAGAATCTAAACCTATCATGTAGAATCTAAACCTATCATGTAGAATCTAAACCTTTCATGTAGTATCTAAACCTATCATGTAGTTTCTAAACCTATCATGTAGTATCTAAACCTATCATGAAGTATCTAAACCTATCATGTAGTATCTAAACCTATCATGTAGTATCTAAACCTATCATGTAGTATCTAAACCTATCATGTAGTATCTAAACCTATCATGTAGTATCTAAACCTATCATGTAGTATCTAAACCTATCATGTAGTATCTAAACCTATCATGTAGTATCTAAACCTATCATGTAGTATCTAAACCTATCATGTAGTATCTAAAGCTCTCATGTAGTATCTAAACCTGTCATGTAGTCTCTAAACATATCATGTAGTCTCTAAACCTATCATGTAGTGTCTAAACCTATCATGTAGTGTCTAAACCTATCATGTAGTGTCTAAACCTGTCATGTAGTATCTAAACCTGTCATGTAGTATCTAAACATTTCATGTAGTCTCTAAACCTATCATGTAGTGTCTAAACCTATCATGTAGTGTCTAAACCTATCATGTAGTGTCTAAACCTGTCATGTAGTATCTAAACCTATCATGTAGTATCTAAACCTATCATGTAGTATCTAAACCTATCATGTAGTATCTAAACCTATCAAGTAGTATCTAAACCAATCATTTAGTATCTTAACCTATCATGTAGTATCTAAACCTATCATGTAGTGTCTAAAACTATCATGTAGTATCTAAACCTATCATGTAGTATCTAAACCTATCATGTAGTGTCTAAACCTGTCATGTAGAGTCTAAACCTATCATGTAGAATCTAAACCTATCATGTAGAATCTAAACCTATCATGTAGTATCTAAACCTATCATGTAGTATCTAAACCTATCATGTAGTATCTAAACCTATCATGTAGTGTCTAAACCTATCATGTAGTGTCTAAACCTATCATGTAGTATCTAAACCTATCATGTAGAATCTAAACCTATCATGTAGAATCTAAACCTATCATGTAGTATCTAAACCTATCATGTAGTATCTAAACCTATCATGTAGAATCTAAACCTATCATGTAGAATCTAAACCTATCATGTAGAATCTAAACCTATCATGTAGAATCTAAACCTATCGTGTAGAATCTAAACCTATCGTGTAGAATCCAAACCTATCGTGTAGTATCTAAACCTATCGTGTAGTATCTAAACCTATCGTGTAGTATCTAAACCTATCATGTAGTATCTAAACCTATCATGTAGTTTCTAAACCTATCATGTAGTATCTAAACCTATCATGTAGTATCTAAACATATCATGTAGTATCTAAACCTATCATGTAGTATCTAAACCTGTCATGTAGTGTCTAAACCTGTCATGTAGTATCTAAACCTATCATGTAGTATCTAAACCTAACATGTAGTATCTAAACCTATCAAGTAGTATCTAAACCTATCATTTAGTATCTAAACCTATCATGTAGTATCTAAACCTATCATGTAGTGTCTAAAACTATCATGTAGTATCTAAACCTATCATGTAGTATCTAAACCTATCATGTAGTGTCTAAACCTATCATGTAGAGTCTAAACCTATCATGTAGAATCTAAACCTATCATGTAGAATCTAAACCTATCATGTAGAATCTAAACCTATCATGTAGAATCTAAACCTATCATGTAGTATCTAAACCGATCATGTAGTATCTAAACCTATCATGTAGTATCTAAACCTATCATGTAGTATCTAAACCTATCATGTAGTATCTAAACCTATCATGTAGTGTCTAAACCTATCATGTAGTATCTAAACCTATCATGTAGTATCTAAACCTATCATGTAGAATCTAAACCTATCATGTAGAATCTAAACCTATCATGTAGTATCTAAACCTATCATGTAGTATCTAAACCTATCATGTAGAATCTAAACCTATCATGTAGAATCTAAACCTATCATGTAGAATCTAAACCTATCGTGTAGAATCTAAACCTATCGTGTAGAATCTAAACCTATCGTGTAGTATCTAAACCTATCGTGAAGTATCTAAACCTATCGTGTAGTATCTAAACCTATCGTGTAGTATCTAAACCTATCGTGTAGAATCTAAACCTATCATGTAGAATCTAAACCTATCATGTAGTATCTAAACCTATCATGTAGTATCTAAACCTATCATGTAGAATCTAGACCTATCATGTAGAATCTAAACCTATCATGTAGAATCTAAACCTATCGTGTAGAATCTAAACCTATCGTGTAGAATCTAAACCTATCGTGTAGTATCTAAACCTATCGTGTAGTATCTAAACCTATCGTGTAGTATCTAAACCAATCGTGTAGTATCTAAACCAATCGTGTAGTGTCTAAACCTATCGTGTAGTATCTAAACCTATCATGTAGTATCTAAACCTATCATGTAGAATCTAAACCTATCATGTAGAATCTAAACCTATCATGTAGTATCTAAACCTATCATGTAGTACCTAAACCTATCATGTAGTACCTAAACCTATCATGTAGTATCTAAACCTATCATGTAGTATCTAAACCTATCATGTAGTGTCTAAACCTATCATGTAGTGTCTAAACCTATCATGTAGTATCTAAACCTATCATGTAGTATCTAAACCTATCATGTAGAATCTAAACCTATCATGTAGAATCTAAACCTATCATGTAGAATCTAAACCTATCATGTAGAATCTAAACCTATCATGTAGAATCTAAACCTATCGTGTAGAATCTAAACCTATCGTGTAGAATCCAAACATATAGTGTAGTATCTAAACCTATCGTGTAGTATCTAAACCTATCGTGTAGTATCTAAACCTATCGTGTAGTGTCTAAACCTATCGTGTAGTATCTAAACCTATCGTGTAGTATCTAAACCTATCATGTAGAATCTAAACCTATCATGTAGTATCTAAACCTATCATGTAGTACCTAAACCTATCATGTACTATCTAAACCTATCATGTAGTATCTAAACCTATCATGTAGTATCTAAACCTATCATGTAGTATCTAAACCTATCGTGTAGTTTCTAAACCTATCATGTAGTATCTAAACCTATCATGTAGTATCTAAACATATCATGTAGTATCTAAACCTATCATGTAGTATCTAAACCTGTCATGTAGTATCTAAACCTGTCATGTAGTATCTAAACATATCATGTAGTGTCTATACCTATCATGTAGTGTCTAAACCTATCATGTAGTGTCTAAACCTGTCATGTAGTATCTAAACCTATCATGTAGTATCTAAACCTAACATGTAGTATCTAAACCTATCAAGTAGTATCTAAACCTATCATTTAGTATCTAAACCTATCATGTAGTATCTAAACCTATCATGTAGTGTCTAAAACTATCATGTAGTATCTAAACCTATCATGTAGTATCTAAACCTATCATGTAGTGTCTAAACCTATCATGTAGAGTCTAAACCTATCATGTAGAATCTAAACCTATCATGTAGAATCTAAACCTATCATGTAGAATCTAAACCTATCATGTAGAATCTAAACCTATCATGTAGTATCTAAACCTATCATGTAGTATCTAAACCTATCATGTAGTATCTAAACCTATCATGTAGTATCTAAACCTATCATGTAGTATCTAAACCTATCATGTAGTGTCTAAACCTATCATGTAGTATCTAAACCTATCATGTAGTATCTAAACCTATCATGTAGAATCTAAACCTATCATGTAGAATCTAAACCTATCATGTAGTATCTAAACCTATCATGTAGTATCTAAACCTATCATGTAGAATCTAAACCTATCATGTAGAATCTAAACCTATCATGTAGAATCTAAACCTATCGTGTAGAATCTAAACCTATCGTGTAGAATCTAAACCTATCGTGTAGTATCTAAACCTATCGTGTAGTATCTAAACCTATCGTGTAGTATCTAAACCTATCGTGTAGTATCTAAACCTATCGTGTAGAATCTAAACCTATCATGTAGAATCTAAACCTATCATGTAGTATCTAAACCTATCATGTAGTATCTAAACCTATCATGTAGAATCTAAACCTATCATGTAGAATCTAAACCTATCATGTAGAATCTAAACCTATCGTGTAGAATCTAAACCTATCGTGTAGAATCTAAACCTATCATGTAGAATCTAAACCTATCATGTAGTATCTAAACCTATCATGTAGTATCTAAACCTATCATGTAGTGTCTAAACCTATCATGTAGTATCTAAACCTATCATGTAGTATCTAAACCTATCATGTAGAATCTAAACCTATCATGTAGAATCTAAACCTATCATGTAGTATCTAAACCTATCATGTAGTACCTAAACCTATCATGTAGTACCTAAACCTATCATGTACTATCTAAACCTATCATGTAGTATCTAAACCTATCATGTAGTATCTAAACCTATCATGTAGTATCTAAACCTATCATGTAGTTTCTAAACCTATCATGTAGTATCTAAACCTATCATGTAGTATCTAAACCTATCATGTAGTATCTAAACCTATCATGTAGTATCTAAACCTATCATGTAGTATCTAAACCTGTCATGTAGTATCTAAACCTGTCATGTAGTATCTAAACCTGTCATGTAGTATCTAAACCTATCATGTAGTGTCTAAACCTATCATGTAGTGTCTAAACCTATCATGTAGTGTCTAAACCTATCATGTAGTGTCTAAACCTGTCATGTAGTATCTAAACCTATCATGTAGTATCTAAACCTATCATGTAGTATCTAAACCTATCATGTAGTATCTAAACCTATCATGTAGTATCTAAACCTATCTTGTAGTGTCTAAACCTATCATGTAGAATCTAAACCTATCATGTAGAATCTAAACCTATCATGTAGAATCAAAACCTATCATGTAGAATCTAAACCTATCATGTAGTATCTAAACCTATCATGTAGTATCTAAACCTATCATGTAGTATCTAAACCTATCATGTAGTGTCTAAACCTATCATGTAGTGTCTAAACCTATCGTGTAGTATCTAAACCTATCGTGTAGTATCTAAACCTATCGTGTAGAATCTAAACCTATCGTGTAGAATCTAAACCTATCGTGTAGAATCTAAACCTATCGTGTAGTATCTAAAGCTATCATGTAGTATCTAAACCTATCATGTAGAATCTAAACCTATCATGTAGAATCTAAACCTATCATGTAGAATCTAAACCTTTCATGTAGTATCTAAACCTATCATGTAGTTTCTAAACCTATCATGTAGTATCTAAACCTATCATGAAGTATCTAAACCTATCATGTAGTATCTAAACCTATCATGTAGTATCTAAACCTATCATGTAGTATCTAAACCTATCATGTAGTATCTAAACCTATCATGTAGTGTCTAAACCTATCATGTAGTATCTAAACCTATCATGTAGTATCTAAACCTATCATGTAGTATCTAAACCTATCATGTAGTATCTAAACCTATCATGTAGTATCTAAAGCTCTCATGTAGTATCTAAACCTGTCATGTAGTCTCTAAACATATCATGTAGTCTCTAAACCTATCATGTAGTGTCTAAACCTATCATGTAGTGTCTAAACCTATCATGTAGTGTCTAAACCTGTCATGTAGTATCTAAACCTGTCATGTAGTATCTAAACATTTCATGTAGTCTCTAAACCTATCATGTAGTGTCTAAACCTATCATGTAGTGTCTAAACCTATCATGTAGTGTCTAAACCTGTCATGTAGTATCTAAACCTATCATGTAGTATCTAAACCTATCATGTAGTATCTAAACCTATCATGTAGTATCTAAACCTATCATGTAGTATCTAAACCTATCATGTAGTATCTAAACCTATCATGTAGTATCTAAACCTATCATGTAGTATCTAAACCTATCATGTAGTATCTAAACCTATCATGTAGTATCTAAACCTATCATGTAGTATCTAAACCTATCATGTAGTATCTAAACCTATCATGTAGTATCTAAACATATCATGTAGTATCTAAACCTATCATGTAGTATCTAAACCTGTCATGTAGTATCTAAACTTGTCATGTAGTATCTAAACATATCATGTAGTGTCTATACCTATCATGTAGTGTCTAAACCTATCATGTAGTGTCTAAACCTATCATGTAGTGTCTAAACCTGTCATGTAGTATCTAAACCTATCATGTAGTATCTAAACCTAACATGTAGTATCTAAACCTATCATGTAGTATCTAAACCTATCAAGTAGTATCTAAACCAATCATTTAGTATCTTAACCTATCATGTAGTATCTAAACCTATCATGTAGTGTCTAAAACTATCATGTAGTATCTAAACCTATCATGTAGTATCTAAACCTATCATGTAGTGTCTAAACCTGTCATGTAGAGTCTAAACCTATCATGTAGAATCTAAACCTATCATGTAGAATCTAAACCTATCATGTAGTATCTAAACCTATCATGTAGTATCTAAACCTATCATGTAGTATCTAAACCTATCATGTAGTGTCTAAACCTATCATGTAGTGTCTAAACCTATCATGTAGTATCTAAACCTATCATGTAGTATCTAAACCTATCATGTAGAATCTAAACCTATCATGTAGAATCTAAACCTATCATGTAGTATCTAAACCTATCATGTAGTATCTAAACCTATCATGTAGAATCTAAACCTATCATGTAGAATCTAAACCTATCATGTAGAATCTAAACCTATCATGTAGAATCTAAACCTATCGTGTAGAATCTAAACCTATCGTGTAGAATCCAAACCTATCGTGTAGTATCTAAACCTATCGTGTAGTATCTAAACCTATCGTGTAGTATCTAAACCTATCGTGTAGTGTCTAAACCTATCGTGTAGTATCTAAACCTATCGTGTAGTATCTAAACCTATCATGTAGAAGCTAAACCTATCATGTAGAATCTAAACCTATCATGTAGTATCTAGACCTATCATGTAGTACCTAAACCTATCATGTACTATCTAAACCTATCATGTAGTATCTAAACCTATCATGTAGTATCTAAACCTATCATGTAGTATCTAAACCTATCATGTAGTTTCTAAACCTATCATGTAGTATCTAAACCTATCATGTAGTATCTAAACATATCATGTAGTATCTAAACCTATCATGTAGTATCTAAACCTGTCATGTAGTATCTAAACCTGTCATGTAGTATCTAAACATATCATGTAGTGTCTAAACCTAACATGTAGTATCTAAACCTATCAAGTAGTATCTAAACCTATCATTTAGTATCTAAACCTATCATGTAGTATCTAAGCCTATCATGTAGTATCTAAACCTATCATGTAGTACCTAAACCTATCATGTACTATCTAAACCTATCATGTAGTATCTAAACCTATCATGTAGTATCTAAACCTATCATGTAGTTTCTAAACCTATCATGTAGTATCTAAACCTATCATGTAGTATCTAAACATATCATGTAGTATCTAAACCTATCATGTAGTATCTAAACCTGTCATGTAGTGTCTAAACCTGTCATGTAGTATCTAAACCTATCATGTAGTATCTAAACCTAACATGTAGTATCTAAACCTATCAAGTAGTATCTAAACCTATCATTTAGTATCTAAACCTATCATGTAGTATCTAAACCTATCATGTAGTGTCTAAAACTATCATGTAGTATCTAAACCTATCATGTAGTATCTAAACCTATCATGTAGTGTCTAAACCTATCATGTAGAGTCTAAACCTATCATGTAGAATCTAAACCTATCATGTAGAATCTAAACCTATCATGTAGAATCTAAACCTATCATGTAGAATCTAAACCTATCATGTAGTATCTAAACCGATCATGTAGTATCTAAACCTATCATGTAGTATCTAAACCTATCATGTAGTATCTAAACCTATCATGTAGTATCTAAACCTATCATGTAGTGTCTAAACCTATCATGTAGTATCTAAACCTATCATGTAGTATCTAAACCTATCATGTAGAATCTAAACCTATCATGTAGAATCTAAACCTATCATGTAGTATCTAAACCTATCATGTAGTATCTAAACCTATCATGTAGAATCTAAACCTATCATGTAGAATCTAAACCTATCATGTAGAATCTAAACCTATCGTGTAGAATCTAAACCTATCGTGTAGAATCTAAACCTATCGTGTAGTATCTAAACCTATCGTGTAGTATCTAAACCTATCGTGTAGTATCTAAACCTATCGTGTAGTATCTAAACCTATCGTGTAGAATCTAAACCTATCATGTAGAATCTAAACCTATCATGTAGTATCTAAACCTATCATGTAGTATCTAAACCTATCATGTAGAATCTAGACCTATCATGTAGAATCTAAACCTATCATGTAGAATCTAAACCTATCGTGTAGAATCTAAACCTATCGTGTAGAATCTAAACCTATCGTGTAGTATCTAAACCTATCGTGTAGTATCTAAACCTATCGTGTAGTATCTAAACCAATCGTGTAGTATCTAAACCAATCGTGTAGTGTCTAAACCTATCGTGTAGTATCTAAACCTATCATGTAGTATCTAAACCTATCATGTAGAATCTAAACCTATCATGTAGAATCTAAACCTATCATGTAGTATCTAAACCTATCATGTAGTACCTAAACCTATCATGTAGTACCTAAACCTATCATGTAGTATCTAAACCTATCATGTAGTATCTAAACCTATCATGTAGTGTCTAAACCTATCATGTAGTGTCTAAACCTATCATGTAGTATCTAAACCTATCATGTAGTATCTAAACCTATCATGTAGAATCTAAACCTATCATGTAGAATCTAAACCTATCATGTAGAATCTAAACCTATCATGTAGAATCTAAACCTATCATGTAGAATCTAAACCTATCGTGTAGAATCTAAACCTATCGTGTAGAATCCAAACATATAGTGTAGTATCTAAACCTATCGTGTAGTATCTAAACCTATCGTGTAGTATCTAAACCTATCGTGTAGTGTCTAAACCTATCGTGTAGTATCTAAACCTATCGTGTAGTATCTAAACCTATCATGTAGAATCTAAACCTATCATGTAGTATCTAAACCTATCATGTAGTACCTAAACCTATCATGTACTATCTAAACCTATCATGTAGTATCTAAACCTATCATGTAGTATCTAAACCTATCATGTAGTATCTAAACCTATCGTGTAGTTTCTAAACCTATCATGTAGTATCTAAACCTATCATGTAGTATCTAAACATATCATGTAGTATCTAAACCTATCATGTAGTATCTAAACCTGTCATGTAGTATCTAAACCTGTCATGTAGTATCTAAACATATCATGTAGTGTCTATACCTATCATGTAGTGTCTAAACCTATCATGTAGTGTCTAAACCTGTCATGTAGTATCTAAACCTATCATGTAGTATCTAAACCTAACATGTAGTATCTAAACCTATCAAGTAGTATCTAAACCTATCATTTAGTATCTAAACCTATCATGTAGTATCTAAACCTATCATGTAGTGTCTAAAACTATCATGTAGTATCTAAACCTATCATGTAGTATCTAAACCTATCATGTAGTGTCTAAACCTATCATGTAGAGTCTAAACCTATCATGTAGAATCTAAACCTATCATGTAGAATCTAAACCTATCATGTAGAATCTAAACCTATCATGTAGAATCTAAACCTATCATGTAGTATCTAAACCTATCATGTAGTATCTAAACCTATCATGTAGTATCTAAACCTATCATGTAGTATCTAAACCTATCATGTAGTATCTAAACCTATCATGTAGTGTCTAAACCTATCATGTAGTATCTAAACCTATCATGTAGTATCTAAACCTATCATGTAGAATCTAAACCTATCATGTAGAATCTAAACCTATCATGTAGTATCTAAACCTATCATGTAGTATCTAAACCTATCATGTAGAATCTAAACCTATCATGTAGAATCTAAACCTATCATGTAGAATCTAAACCTATCGTGTAGAATCTAAACCTATCGTGTAGAATCTAAACCTATCGTGTAGTATCTAAACCTATCGTGTAGTATCTAAACCTATCGTGTAGTATCTAAACCTATCGTGTAGTATCTAAACCTATCGTGTAGAATCTAAACCTATCATGTAGAATCTAAACCTATCATGTAGTATCTAAACCTATCATGTAGTATCTAAACCTATCATGTAGAATCTAAACCTATCATGTAGAATCTAAAACTATCATGTAGAATCTAAACCTATCGTGTAGAATCTAAACCTATCGTGTAGAATCTAAACCTATCGTGTAGTATCTAAACCTATCGTGTAGTATCTAAACCTATCGTGTAGTATCTAAACCAATCGTGTAGTATCTAAACCAATCGTGTAGTGTCTAAACCTATCGTGTAGTATCTAAACCTATCATGTAGTATCTAAACCTATCATGTAGAATCTAAACCTATCATGCAGAATCTAAACCTATCATGTAGTATCTAAACCTATCATGTAGTACCTAAACCTATCATGTAGTACCTAAACCTATCATGTACTATCTAAACCTATCATGTAGTATCTAAACATATCATGTAGTATCTAAACCTATCATGTAGTATCTAAACCTATCATGTAGTTTCTAAACCTATCATGTAGTATCTAAACCTATCATGTAGTATCTAAACCTATCATGTAGTATCTAAACCTATCATGTAGTATCTAAACCTATCATGTAGTATCTAAACCTGTCATGTAGTATCTAAACCTGTCATGTAGTATCTAAACCTGTCATGTAGTATCTAAACCTATCATGTAGTGTCTAAACCTATCATGTAGTGTCTAAACCTGTCATGTAGTATCTAAACCTATCATGTAGTATCTAAACCTATCATGTAGTATCTAAACCTATCATGTAGAATCTAAACCTATCATGTAGAATCTAAACCTATCATGTAGAATCTAAACCTATCGTGTAGAATCTAAACCTATCGTGTAGAATCTAAACCTATCGTGTAGTATCTAAACCTATCGTGTAGTATCTAAACCTATCGTGTAGTATCTAAACCTATCGTGTAGTATCTAAACCTATCGTGTAGAATCTAAACCTATCATGTAGAATCTAAACCTATCATGTAGTATCTAAACCTATCATGTAGTATCTAAACCTATCATGTAGAATCTAGACCTATCATGTAGAATCTAAACCTATCATGTAGAATCTAAACCTATCGTGTAGAATCTAAACCTATCGTGTAGAATCTAAACCTATCGTGTAGTATCTAAACCTATCATGTAGTATCTAAACCTATCGTGTAGTATCTAAACCAATCGTGTAGTATCTAAACCAATCGTGTAGTGTCTAAACCTATCGTGTAGTATCTAAACCTATCATGTAGTATCTAAACCTATCATGTAGAATCTAAACCTATCATGTAGAATCTAAACCTATCATGTAGTATCTAAACCTATCATGTAGTACCTAAACCTATCATGTAGTACCTAAACCTATCATGTAGTATCTAAACCTATCATGTAGTATCTAAACCTATCATGTAGTGTCTAAACCTATCATGTAGTGTCTAAACCTATCATGTAGTATCTAAACCTATCATGTAGTATCTAAACCTATCATGTAGAATCTAAACCTATCATGTAGAATCTAAACCTATCATGTAGTATCTAAACCTATCATGTAGTATCTAAACCTATCATGTAGAATCTAAACCTATCATGTAGAATCTAAACCTATCATGTAGAATCTAAACCTATCATGTAGAATCTAAACCTATCGTGTAGAATCTAAACCTATCGTGTAGAATCCAAACATATAGTGTAGTATCTAAACCTATCGTGTAGTATCTAAACCTATCGTGTAGTATCTAAACCTATCGTGTAGTGTCTAAACCTATCGTGTAGTATCTAAACCTATCGTGTAGTATCTAAACCTATCATGTAGAATCTAAACCTATCATGTAGTATCTAAACCTATCATGTAGTACCTAAACCTATCATGTACTATCTAAACCTATCATGTAGTATCTAAACCTATCATGTAGTATCTAAACCTATCATGTAGTATCTAAACCTATCGTGTAGTTTCTAAACCTATCATGTAGTATCTAAACCTATCATGTAGTATCTAAACATATCATGTAGTATCTAAACCTATCATGTAGTATCTAAACCTGTCATGTAGTATCTAAACCTGTCATGTAGTATCTAAACATATCATGTAGTGTCTATACCTATCATGTAGTGTCTAAACCTATCATGTAGTGTCTAAACCTGTCATATAGTATCTAAACCTATCATGTAGTATCTAAACCTAACATGTAGTATCTAAACCTATCAAGTAGTATCTAAACCTATCATTTAGTATCTAAACCTATCATGTAGTATCTAAACCTATCATGTAGTGTCTAAAACTATCATGTAGTATCTAAACCTATCATGTAGTATCTAAACCTATCATGTAGTGTCTAAACCTATCATGTAGAGTCTAAACCTATCATGTAGAATCTAAACCTATCATGTAGAATCTAAACCTATCATGTAGAATCTAAACCTATCATGTAGAATCTAAACCTATCATGTAGTATCTAAACCTATCATGTAGTATCTAAACCTATCATGTAGTATCTAAACCTATCATGTAGTATCTAAACCTATCATGTAGTATCTAAACCTATCATGTAGTGTCTAAACCTATCATGTAGTATCTAAACCTATCATGTAGTATCTAAACCTATCATGTAGAATCTAAACCTATCATGTAGAATCTAAACCTATCATGTAGTATCTAAACCTATCATGTAGTATCTAAACCTATCATGTAGAATCTAAACCTATCATGTAGAATCTAAACCTATCATGTAGAATCTAAACCTATCGTGTAGAATCTAAACCTATCGTGTAGAATCTAAACCTATCGTGTAGTATCTAAACCTATCGTGTAGTATCTAAACCTATCGTGTAGTATCTAAACCTATCGTGTAGTATCTAAACCTATCGTGTAGAATCTAAACCTATCATGTAGAATCTAAACCTATCATGTAGTATCTAAACCTATCATGTAGTATCTAAACCTATCATGTAGAATCTAAACCTATCATGTAGAATCTAAACCTATCATGTAGAATCTAAACCTATCGTGTAGAATCTAAACCTATCGTGTAGAATCTAAACCTATCGTGTAGTATCTAAACCTATCGTGTAGTATCTAAACCTATCGTGTAGTATCTAAACCAATCGTGTAGTATCTAAACCAATCGTGTAGTGTCTAAACCTATCGTGTAGTATCTAAACCTATCATGTAGTATCTAAACCTATCATGTAGAATCTAAACCTATCATGCAGAATCTAAACCTATCATGTAGTATCTAAACCTATCATGTAGTACCTAAACCTATCATGTAGTACCTAAACCTATCATGTACTATCTAAACCTATCATGTAGTATCTAAACATATCATGTAGTATCTAAACCTATCATGTAGTATCTAAACCTATCATGTAGTTTCTAAACCTATCATGTAGTATCTAAACCTATCATGTAGTATCTAAACCTATCATGTAGTATCTAAACCTATCATGTAGTATCTAAACCTATCATGTAGTATCTAAACCTGTCATGTAGTATCTAAACCTGTCATGTAGTATCTAAACCTGTCATGTAGTATCTAAACCTATCATGTAGTATCTAAACCTGTCATGTAGTGTCTAAACCTGTCATGTAGTATCTAAACCTATCATGTAGTATCTAAACCTAACATGTAGTATCTAAACCTATCAAGTAGTATCTAAACCTATCATTTAGTATCTAAACCTATCATGTAGTATCTAAACCTATCATGTAGTGTCTAAAACTATCATGTAGTATCTAAACCTATCATGTAGTATCTAAACCTATCATGTAGTGTCTAAACCTATCATGTAGAGTCTAAACCTATCATGTAGAATCTAAACCTATCATGTAGAATCTAAACCTATCATGTAGAATCTAAACCTATCATGTAGAATCTAAACCTATCATGTAGTATCTAAACCGATCATGTAGTATCTAAACCTATCATGTAGTATCTAAACCTATCATGTAGTATCTAAACCTATCATGTAGTATCTAAACCTATCATGTAGTGTCTAAACCTATCATGTAGTATCTAAACCTATCATGTAGTATCTAAACCTATCATGTAGAATCTAAACCTATCATGTAGAATCTAAACCTATCATGTAGTATCTAAACCTATCATGTAGTATCTAAACCTATCATGTAGAATCTAAACCTATCATGTAGAATCTAAACCTATCATGTAGAATCTAAACCTATCGTGTAGAATCTAAACCTATCGTGTAGAATCTAAACCTATCGTGTAGTATCTAAACCTATCGTGTAGTATCTAAACCTATCGTGTAGTATCTAAACCTATCGTGTAGTATCTAAACCTATCGTGTAGAATCTAAACCTATCATGTAGAATCTAAACCTATCATGTAGTATCTAAACCTATCATGTAGTATCTAAACCTATCATGTAGAATCTAGACCTATCATGTAGAATCTAAACCTATCATGTAGAATCTAAACCTATCGTGTAGAATCTAAACCTATCGTGTAGAATCTAAACCTATCGTGTAGTATCTAAACCTATCGTGTAGTATCTAAACCTATCGTGTAGTATCTAAACCAATCGTGTAGTATCTAAACCAATCGTGTAGTGTCTAAACCTATCGTGTAGTATCTAAACCTATCATGTAGTATCTAAACCTATCATGTAGAATCTAAACCTATCATGTAGAATCTAAACCTATCATGTAGTATCTAAACCTATCATGTAGTACCTAAACCTATCATGTAGTACCTAAACCTATCATGTAGTATCTAAACCTATCATGTAGTATCTAAACCTATCATGTAGTGTCTAAACCTATCATGTAGTGTCTAAACCTATCATGTAGTATCTAAACCTATCATGTAGTATCTAAACCTATCATGTAGAATCTAAACCTATCATGTAGAATCTAAACCTATCATGTAGTATCTAAACCTATCATGTAGTATCTAAACCTATCATGTAGAATCTAAACCTATCATGTAGAATCTAAACCTATCATGTAGAATCTAAACCTATCATGTAGAATCTAAACCTATCGTGTAGAATCTAAACCTATCGTGTAGAATCCAAACATATAGTGTAGTATCTAAACCTATCGTGTAGTATCTAAACCTATCGTGTAGTATCTAAACCTATCGTGTAGTGTCTAAACCTATCGTGTAGTATCTAAACC